>NC_056741.1:451111030-451221030 GCF_019279795.1 Protopterus annectens | reverse complement strand
CTATCCATTACAGCATCATTGAACCAGATCCACAATTATTATGGTCCACAAACCCAAACAACTTATCCATGCCGAGCTCTTCAAATAAATCACTGTTAAAGAACATAAAGTAATGCCTCCAGGCCAAGGCTTTATTCCAAGAAACAGCAATAATAACTGCACCAAAATGAGAGAAAGGTCAGCCACTCAGAAAAGTTGACTAATAACCTCCAAAGGCCAAGTCATCAGTACCTCTGAAATAAGTACCATGAGTAGGATCATATCAAGACCCAGGTAACACCACATCCTAAAATCATAGCCTTACTTAGCAGAATTCTTCGCTAATCTTCTCTAAACATTATTTCATCTTGCTGATCACAGTTACCCCTGATCAGCACTGCAAAACAACAACTAGAGGGTGTCCCGGGTATTGTATAAAAAAACAGGAATTCAAGCCAACTCCTCAGAACTCATCTTCTCAAGTTCTGTGTCACTTATATAAAACATACACCAGGGTACAGGTTCCAGACTGAGGATCTAATTCTAAATCTCTTATTTTTGGCATTCAGCTCCTAAATATTTGTATAAAAATGTCACCCTGGTCAAGCTTCCCAATTCATTGTGTCAGTTTCACTAACCTGAAATCTGTGCGGGGACACTTTCAACATTACAGATTAAAATAGGAACTATATACAATTTACTGCTACTCAATCCCCCCTCCCAAATAGGGAGAGAAATAGTATAAACCCTGAACAGCACATGCATCACACAGGATATCTTCAGCCTGAACCACTGACTATAGCCCCACAGTAAATCCATTCCTGTGGCACCTGAAAAACCAGGTTCCCCTGCCAACCCCAAATCCTGGAAAATATCACAATCCATCAGGCACATGGCATGGGGTAGATTATACCAGCTCATCCATTCCCTTGTGAAATACATTCTGAATCTAGAGGGGCCCAGCTACTACCCTCAGCTGTGTGGAGAACACTTCCAATAGTAGTCTACAACTGTCACACTGACTCCTCCCTCCAGAAAAACTATAATAGTGTTTAGAAAGGTTAATAATTATAGAATGCCATGAAAATGCCACAAGAAGGCTAGGAAACATTTTAAATACAAAGAGTGGGGAAAGAAAAAGCTTTGGTAGGAGGCAAAGAAGGTTAGCAGGAAGATGAGGAGAATAGAGCCATTAGGGGACTTTCATAAAAGACTGATGCTTTAATGGTACTGTAACCTTGCCACAGTGAAGGAGGAAGGTTGGAAGAGAGCAGTGAGTGCTGGGCCTACTAAACAATTTATAAGTTGTCCTTCAAACTGCACATCATCACTTCATTGCTTAGAAGCCCTTCCTACCAGTCAAGCAGTAAACTTCAGAGTAGCAAAAAACAATTTGAGGATCATTACTTTTCAATATCTTCATCAGTACTATGGTCTATGCATGCCATTCAGCCCAGCTTATTCATTTTGAGGACAATATTTAAACCTTACTCCATTCTGCCAAATCATTGAAATAACTTAATTCAGAACAATAAGCATCACTTAAGAACATATAAAAATGGCTAACAGAAACAGGTTTGCTCCTTAATGTATGTAAAATTAAATGCATGTTTTTTTTTCTATAAATCAATAAGAAAACAGACTAGCTTTTAACTTCAAAATCATGTCTGCTCCTGGTACTCAAACTGAGGTAAACAGCAGAGCAAACCTACTTGGAGAAGAAATTAAGTATAACGTAAAATTCAGTCTTCTTGTCAACAAAGTACAAAAACCTTTCCCTTTTAAGCTTAAGCTACATCACCACTCTATCACTGCTCATATTTTCTTGATACCAAATCTGCTATATGTGAGCTCTAGGCCAACTCATCTACCAAGTATACAGTTCAACAGTTCAAAAAAATACACAAAACATTTACAAATTTTACCAATTTACCACTCAATTAAATTGACAGGCAAGAACTATTTCCCATTGCTTATCCCTTCACAGTGAAAAATTGCTCTTCATATCTTATACTTATCTAGTAGATGTCCATCCCTGCATTCTGTCATTCAGCAGTATGTTCTGACACATAGGCTTAGGTCAAAGCTGAGTAGCTGATCAAAATTACCAGGTCCTGTGACTGTCACGAAGACTCCTTCCACTGTTTATATGTAACCTGACTGTAATAAGTTGACTGCAGAAATCAGAAAGATTTCAAAAATTAACCTTTTCAAAACCAAAACAACAAAAAAAGTTTTGTCCCATTTTCACTTAGACTCACCCTGTAAGAGCAGCTGGGAAACAATTACGCAATCCTTCTATCCATCAGAATACTTACAATTTTAATATAGTCATGTTTGCTCTGGGTTGGTATTCTACCCAGCAATCCCAATCCCTCAGCTGTAATGACATTTAGAGTAGAATCTACAATCTGTAATTCTCTTCCCTCCTTATCCCACAGCTTTTTTCCTATTCATTTTGCATTATTCCTTTTTATTTCTTCTCTGTCCTTAAAACTTGTATAACTCTTTAAACCATTGCAATACGTAGCTTTACTGCATACATTCACTACTCACCAGCTTTTCTACTTTTCACCTGTACAAATGGCTGTCAGAATATATACTGTACACATTGTACATGCTGCATGTGCTCACATTCTAGGAAATTGGTGTATAATGACTGCAAAATATATCAGGGTTTTCATTCTTATGAAGAACAATTTTAAATACATTTAATTTTTTGATCCACTTTTGCTCCATTTAAAATGTTATACTTGAATGTATTTTGAATATCCATCTACTTGCTCTTGCATAAACCATCTTTGTATTTGTAGCAACTTTAATTTTATATTTGATCTGTTCCAAAGCTTTTCTCTCTGGGCTTCCAGTTCAAAATGATGTATGCCCAGTTGAACTATCCTGGTTAATAAAAAAGACAAGCAAATAAGTAAATGTTGGAGATGTTTGGCAGAGAGGGCATATAATCTTCATATGCATGATGGGCATGTCCAGAGATAGAGCAGATGTGGAATAGGGTCATCAAAGCTGTAAGAAGAGATGTATAATAACAAATGCAAACAATGCCCTTGGGTTTTTGCATCATATGACATAGGGTAGACCAGAGAGGAAATGTTAGAGTTAAGGTTGGTACCAGGAGATGTCAGAATGGAGACAGACAGAAAATGGAACAATAGAAGATGTAAAGAAATGGGGGTGGGATAAGGAAAGGTCAGAAATGGTAGCAACTGTTTGATATAGCCACCTGGCAGTGTGAATATTTACTCTAGGTGAAGGTCACCATTGATGTGACACCCCAATCCTATGCACAAAATAGGAAAAGGGGGTTACGTGATACCGGTTCTGAGACTCGGAATAGTAAGACTGAATCAGTAAAAATTTGGACTTGTATTGTCTCAGTTTGAGATTACCTTTTCATAGAGTATCCTCTTTTCACCAATGTATGTATACGTTTGGGGAGGGGGGGAATGAAAATAAAGTCTATGTAAAGTACTTACAAAGAAGTAACCGACAGTAAAAGCTAGTAGGCTTAAGGCCTAACATTGCTGTTCTGTGGAGGAGGAAGAAAAAATTCATTAAAGTAACAAGAGAGAAGAGGTGATAGATGTTAGGTTACGTTGCTTGTCTGGAAGCATCTACATTGAGCTTATCTAATGACCTGTGATTTGAGTTGTGAGCTAAATGCAGAGTAGGAGGTGACTTCTTTAAGATAAAGGGGGACTGATCCCTAGAGTTTTGGTGCTAGGACTGAAGATGTCTGGTTACTGCAAAATAGTTTAGATTTAGGCAGTTGAAGTTTAGACTGTGTATGAGAATGTGTTCATAAGTTACAGAAGGATGTGTTAGTGAAGAGTTTTGCTTAAAGGTGTGAGTATATTTCTAGATAGAGAAGTTTATAGAATAGTGATCTAAGCAGTAGTTTAGTTCTTTGTTTTATTGGTAACCATTTTGTCTTGCTGTGAGTGAGACAGTGGTGTTCCTGGGGGGGCCTAGAGAGTAATGAACCAACACATTTTATCTGTGCTTCCCTGCAGTGCGGATATGTTCTTGCATGGGGTAACTATGTTATGTCTAAAGGCTGGTTTTGAGAGGTATGAAGAATTTTTCTGGCCCAAAATCATAAGGAACTGATTTTTCTTTCTATTTTTTTTTCCTAAGTGGGTTTGAAAGATGACAGCTTTTTTTAGCAAGTGCCTAGATATTTGAAGGCAGATGTTTTCAGCTGAAGTGTTATTAGTCTTTGATGTAAAGGACTGAAAGAGATTTTGTGAATTTCTGATAGGCACCATAAAGCATATTTTTATATATGCCAGGGTTTACTTATTTATTTTACATTTGTTAACTGTGAAATTCCAACTGGACCAGGTCCATTTACAGTGGAGGCCTGGGGAGAAAAGCTCCGAAACATTGTTACAAAAAGAAAACAAGAGAAGCAAATGTATACAGTGTTATATGAAGGTCATTTAAATAATACAGCATGGGGTTAGACATTTTGCCAGACAAACACTGAAAATATATAAAATAAATTGGAAAAAGACATTTTCCAGGAGAAACAGTCAGAAATTCCATTTCATGTGCAGGTGTATAATGATTGTTACAAAAAGAGGAGCAATAACCTGCTATGAGAAGTAGCAACTAATAGCCAGAGTTATTTGCTGGGTTTAATACTGTAGAGGGTTAAAGTGAGTAGCTTGGAAGTTGGAAAAAGAAGGGGGGAGATGGATGAGTAAAGGTTAAGTGATACAAGGACATAACCAGGTATTTAGTAGATGTGATTTGAGGGAGTTTTTGAATTGTGGGGTGGCAGAGACAGTGGTCAGAGAATGGGGGAGGGAATTCCAGTTTTTAGTAATGGCGTGGGAAAAGAACACTTTGCCTGCAGTATTGTTTGCCCTGGAGATGCAGAGGAGAGATTTGTCACTAGATCGGAGATGCTGATTTGCAGTGTAATGGGTAAGAAGATTGGATATAGATTGTTTTTTTTTTTCCAGGGTATGTAAGGATGTTATATGCAGTAACTAGCTGGTGGTAGTTAAGTAGTTGTGGTAACTCTAGCCATTTTAGTTCTTTTAGTGCAACACAGTGATGTGTTCTGTAACTGGAGTTTGTAGCAAACTTGGCTATCTTATTGTAACAGGATTCTAGCTTTTTTAGGTCAGTTTTTCTAATATGGGTGAAAATAGATGTTGCATACAGTAGTGTGGACAGAAGGTGACTCTGAGAAAGGGTGACTCTTGCTTGGTGTGAGAGAAAGTTTTTTTGCCTATATGGTGCGCCCATTTTGTTGTGAACCAATTTGATGGTTTGTGAGATGTGGATATCAAAGTGAAGATTGTTGTCAATTCCAATACGAAGAAGTTTGGTGTGGTCAGAAGGGGAGATGGTAGTGCCGTCCTTAGATGTGATGGAAAAGGAGAGGAGAGCTTTTGATTTATTAGGGGAGAATAGTAGTAGTTTTGTCTTATTGGGGTTAAGGATTAGTTGGATACCTGAGATCCATTTTTTACAGAGTTAAAGCTTTCCTGAGTAAGTTGCTGTAGAATGGTGGGAGATTAGGCAGTGCAGATCAGGGTTGAATCATCTGCGTATTGAGCAAGTGTGCCATGCTGGGTAGAGCTATTCAGGTTGTTTGTAAAAATAGAAAAGAGAAGTGGGCCCAGTATAGAGCCTTGTGGGACTCCCATGGTAGTTGGAAGTTGGGGAGATAGTGCTCCTTGCCATTGGACAGATTGTTCCTGTCAGATAGGTAGCTTCTGAACCAGGCTATGGTAGATGGGGTGAAAGATAGTGACGCTAGAGAATCCAGCAGAATGGAGTGAGAGACCATGTCAAAGGCCTTTAACAGTGCCAAGAAAATGGCTGATGTATATTTGTTGTCATTCCTGTGAAGATTAACTAGATTAGAGAATGAAAGAAGAGCAGTGGTTGTGCTGTGATGAGGGCGGAAGCCATGTTGTGTGGTAGACAGGAGCTGATGTGTGTTCAGGAATTTCATGACTTGCAAATGGATGCATTTCTCTAGAATTTTAGAGAGGGGGCATAAGATGACAATGGGTCGGTAGTTTGAGAAGTCATAGGAGTTACCCCCTTTATGAAGAGGAATAATATACTTTCCAGAGTTTGGGAATATAGGATTCCTGTATGGAGCGGTTGATTAAAAAGGGGATGGGGTAAGATAGAGAGTCACAGGCCATTTTTATGAAGGTAGCAGGTAAGTTATTGGCTGCAAGGGTGGTGGGTTTAATTTTTAGAAGGAGTTTCTTAATTGTAGAGGTGGGGACAGGTGATAGAGTAAAGTAGGGAGTATTTTCTGGTTGATTGGTTTGGGTATGTGATGGACTATGGTTGGTTAGCTGGCTGGGTAGAGCCAGGATGGATTTTGTGAAATGGTGGTTAAATTGAGTGGTTATGTCTAAATTACTATCTCTAGAGTTTGGAGCTGATGTAGTGGTTTTGCTTGGTTTTAGTAAGGAGTTAAAAGAATGCCAGAATTTTTGTGGATATTTTGAGTATTTGTTTTGGGCACTGAGGAAATAGTTTTGTTTATTTTGTTTAGTTTGAGCCCTGGTCTGATTTCTAAACTGTTGGTAGTTTTGCTTGGAACTGGTGGTGTTTTCTCTTTTCCAGATTTTCCAGGCTTTATTTCTGGCTTTTAGTAGGGCTCTAGTGTCCCTACTTAGCCAAAGTGCATAGTTAGCTTTCACTCTAATTTTCCTACTGGGGGTGAGTTTTTTAAGAACGTTAATAAAAGTAGTATTAAAGTAGTCAACTGCCTGGTCTAATCCAAGGGTTTGTAGTGGTTCCCAGTTACAGTGGCTGAGAACAGTATTGAGATTATGTGGGGTAAGGTTGTGGTCATCCTGTGTTAGTTTGTAAACAATGGGTTTGGGTAGGTTGGAGTGTTTGCATAGTAGGAAGGTGGGGAGGTGGTCACTAAGACCATCTGGAAGGCAACCTACCTGGTAGTTTTGTTTGCGGTAGTTGATCAGAGTCCAATCAAGAATAGATTTTTTTTTTGATTGTTTAGTAAACAGTTTAGGTTTAGTAGTACTTTGTGTTCTTCCAAATTAAGGTCATGTTGGAGTTGAGATTGGATAACCAAGTGAGAAAGATTGGCTCTATATATGACCATATCATCAGCATATAAGATCAAAGTGAGTATGGTAAGTTCCAAAGGGAGTTCTTAATATACATTGAAAACAGGAGGTGAGCAAGCACAGAGCCTTGAGGAATACCCTTACAGAGTGGCGCACTTTCAGAGATGCTAGAACCAGTTATGAATTGGTAGTGCATATTAAGAAGTCTAGGCTGATCCCAGTTTCTTTCATGGGGCAAAAGAGGAGGTTGTGGTCTTCAAGTCTGTAAGTGCACCAGTGAGGTCTTCTTTATTCATGTTCATTAAGATTTCCACTGTGAGAGGTCACAATGCAGTCATAGTGGTGCTGTATCCCTTTAAAAAAGGTGTTTTTTTTTTCATAGACTATAAGCGTTAAATTTGAGTGTATTAGTTTACTGAATTAGAATTATTTGCCTTTTACCAACGGATCTAATATCTGTCGTGATTACTATCTACAGATGGAAATGTTCCACTGCTTGGCATGTATTTTAATTGTCACTAGTTTTTATGTTTTCTTTCATTAGCAAGCACAACATATTCTGCTCAAGAATACTGAATGACCCTATGTGACATGTCAGGGCAAAAGGCAAATGTAAAGTTATTTATGCTTGCCACACAGAGACACACTTATCTACAGGAATTCCAGCCTTCGGCTTAAAGGTGTGAGTATGTTTCTAAATGGAAAAGTTTAATGAATACTAGTAGTGGTTTACCTTCATAGCAGCTTCACTTAAAAAGAATGTCCACCCTAAAAAAAAAGGCATGCTCATTATTTTCAAGTTAGGGTTATCTAGCCAGTACTAGATCACTTATATATCAAATAAACCTGAAAAAGGCATGCAGCAACCACTAGCAGCAGAATATCAGCTATGTGAACCTGTCAACTCCAAGAATACAACAAAAATGGATGTGTGGATGACCTCACTCCCAGAGAGTAACAGGTATAGATCAGGAGTTCATGTAAGGCAAAGGAAGTATGCTTCCAACAGCTAACTGAAAGAGATGCCAACATGTACTGCACATATATATATATATATATATATATATATATATATATATATATATATGGGTCTATATTATAAACACGAACGCTTACCTTATCGAATCCCTAAACGTCGACCCATCCTCATCGAACCACAAAAACACCAAACACCCTAAACTGCGAAATTCAAAACATCGAACTATCATACTTGTCCCACCCCACCACCCGCTACATACTACCCACACAAACAAACTAAATAAACCACATACATACACTAACCAAATACCTACATCTAACCAGAAACTAAACCCTACTTTTAACCCTACACTAAATCTTACATATACCACCAAGTTTGCACTTAACTTAACCCGCACCCTAACCCTAAGGTCCATAACTATCATACACTTACCTTAAAAAACTAAACCCAAACAAACTAAATAATCGACACACATACACTAAACAAAATCCTACACTAAATCTAACATACATTACCATCCATGCACTTACCTTAACCCGCACCCTAACCTTAAGGTCCGTAACTATCGCACACTTACCTTATGGAGCTATACCACAGAAGGCCAACCATGACAACTTGACGTTTCCGGTTTCGCTCTTCTGGATGTTCGATGATTTCACATTTCGATAAGGACGGGTCGACTTTTAGGGATTCGATAAGGTAAGCGTTCAACTTAATAGGGCCTCTATATATATATATATATATATATATATATATATATATATATATATATATATATGGAAATATACATAATTACCTCCATGACACTGTAGCACATATAGAACTTAGAGACACAATAGCTTGTTAATAAAGACAGCTTATTACTTATGTAAGTTTGGGAATGAAAGGCTAATTAATAAACAGAAACACGTCTTGTTATACTATAAATTTTGACACAAAGGCAAAAGCTCTTCCACTGTCATGGAATCGCTAAGTCTATGAATATATAATTATATACAGATATACAGCAAGCTCAGCCACTGAGAGTGAAACTATATTTCTCATACATACACATGCTTGTGGGAGTACTGCTTGCACTTTGTGGAACTGCTGGGGCCAGTTTGTTCCAATAGTATGGAATAGAAGACTGATGTTTATCAGCACCTAGTAGCTGACTAAGAGGCAGAGTCATACAGTGGCAAAGGGGGACAGGGGGTTAAAGTACTTACTGTCCACCAGACAACCCAGATATGATTAGTGGCATGGGACTGGAGGGGCTGCAAGGGAGGATAGGAGTGAGTAGCCAATGATGGTTCACCCATCCTGAGGGGAGGAAGGCAGTCAACACTCACCACAAGAGCGACATTAAAATTTTTCTTCTTCTAGCTTTTCCCAGTTAGGGGTCACCACAGCAGATCACCTGTCCGCTCATGATTGGCAGTGGAGTTTTACAGTGTTGAGTTGCCAGCCCGATGCCCAACCTTCCACTAAAGACACACACTCACACCTAGGGCCAATTTAGAGTATCCAATCCACCTACAGCATGTCTTTGGGATGTGGGAGGAAACTGGAGCACCCGGAGGAAACCCACACAACCACAGGGAAGACATGCAAATTCCGCACAGAAGGCAGCCCAACCGAGGATTGAACCGGAGAACCTCTTGCTGTGGGGTGGCAACACTAACTGCTGCACCACCATGGCCGCCCAGTGACATTAAAATTTTTAACAGGTTCATTTTTAGCAATATGTCAATAATTCAGGCTCATAAAAATAAAATGCTGAAAATTTGGTCCAAAGTATGGAAATCCATCAATGAGACTGTGTTTACCTTTTGCAACTGTAGCTTCAAAATAGACATGTTTAAATATTTTATTTCTAACGTCTCCTTATGAATGTAGGATATGGCATTCTAAGTTGTTACATATTGTTATTATTATCATTATTATTATATATTTTTTTTTGCAGCCTTTCTCATCAATTTGTACTGTCAGGTAAGTTTATCACCTTTGTGCTATCTCTGCATTTTGATTTACTGAGATCTCAGGAGACTTTCTTACCCTCTTTCTCACTTGTTTTAATGATCTTGCACATTCTTCCTTTCCTTGCTTTTAGCTTCTCCAGATTTCTGGCATACAGCTCACTTTGCCCTCATTCCATATTTCGGCAGTATTTCTGATAATTTTGTATAGGCTCTATACGTGGATGCACATACACTTTGGTGCAGACTTCCAGTGCATTTGTAATCTCCAGTTTAAAAGGTCTAGTTTCTACTCCTCTCCCATTCAGGGTCCAACTGCCCTTAGTTTTATTATTCTGTTATTGTTCTGGCATTTCTAAACCCCACTTTATTAGTAGTGGGTCCGATGCAAGGAAGCTGTTTCTGCATTAGTATTAATTAGTGCATTCTGTACTTATACAAATTCTTAATGTCTGGTTGCACCAAAACTGGTGTGTTTTCTTGTCTAGTGTGTTCAGGGTCAGCTGTGCAAGGACATCCTAGTGACCAGAATGGCTAATCAGCACCAACAAATTAGAACTCTTTAGTATACTTGACTGATTTGGTACTATGAGGCCTTGTCACACTGTTTTACCTGAAAAGGTGGTCTGCATGTCATCATGAAGTATTTTGCAATTTAAGAGCCGTATCCAGATGACACCTCCATATCCAGTATGGACATTTTATTCTCTTTTAATTTCTACTCCATGTATACTCTTTACACCTTGGTAGTCCTCAGTTCATTCATTCTATTAAACAACACACATCTTGCATTATGTCTGTAGTATACCACTCAATGGTAAAAACACATGTGTATGTGCAAAACGAAACTACTCATCTTCCAACCCACCAAACATACTCAAAACAACTCTCACTTAAACATCACAGCAAAAGACAACACCACTATATACCCAACTGAATACACCAAATTCCTAGGAGTGGAAATAGACAATAAACTAAAATTTGACATTCACATATCCATGACCATAAAAAAAGTTCACAAAAAACTAGGAGCGTTATACAGAAATAAGCAACTTCTCATCAAAGCAGCAAAGATTTCAATAGCAAATTCCCACCTTATCTCCACCCTACTTTATGCTTCTCCAATATATACCAACCTAACGCAATGCAATATAAACAAGCTAGAGACCTGCTACAACAAAATTGCCAAATTCACCACAGGGGCATCCTACCACAGTCACCACTGTCTCTCACTTGCTGAACTGGGCTGGCTTGAACTCCCTCACATTCTTCAATGGTATCAACGCTCACTTGCCCACAAACTAGTAAACCATCCACTAAATGTCCCATCCCTCCAGAATCTACTCCAATCCTATCGCACCACCAGACCACTAAGATCCAGCAACAAAAATCACTTGCAGATCACTAAAGCCAATAACTCTGCTAGTGAAGTACTATTCTCTTGCACCATAGCCAAGTTATGGAACTCCCTCCCACCCACAATTATCTCCGTACCATCATGTATCACTTCAAAACTTTACTAAAAGCGCACCTAAAAACATGCTGGCTATGCCCTTGCAACGCCCACTCTAATATCACCCACCCTATCCAACCACTACCTTTCTTTCCACTCCACTAACTACCTTGATTATAGCAAGCTCAGATGCTCATAAGCCTAGTACTTATTATACAGCAGGAACTTCTTATTGTAACATTTGTTAATGTCTGTTATGTACTTCGCAGATAAAGATTCTAGTTGTCTACTGATGTACTATGTTCTTCATCTGTAAATATGTTGTAATTAATTGCTATGTTAAATTGTTAATCGCTATGTAATCCAATGTAACTACTGTCTGTTTATTTTAACTGTGGAGCTTTTCTCCCCCCGCCTCCGCTGAAAATGGACCTACGTCCAGTTGGACACTCCCGGATAACAAATGTAAATAAATAAACACCTGCAAATTTACTGTTCTGTTATTAAATCTTCTCCAATTCACTCAGATTACCTTTCATATCAAAGTTTTACACATGTCCGGCTCTTGACAGCTAAGCTGACAACAAATCTGTCAACCACCATAGTTCAGCATTCAATTCTTCCAGCTAATGTACTTTACATACATATTTTTAGGATTACTATGAACATGTTTTTCTTTATTACAATGATATGGTAACCAGTACTGACTGTATGGAATTATGCATGCCTGCTACTAACAGGTGGTATGAAACACATCTTAGTGTAAACAGACTGCCTGTAAAGCAAATTTTAATATGCAGTTAGTGATGGGAGCTACTGCATTTACCTTGCACAATAGATTGTGTATTAAAAAAATTCTAAGAAACATGACATTGAGTGACTCAGAGCTTCAGCTTAAAAGGATTATTTTTATTTATTGCAGAATGTTGCCAGGCAGCTGTCAGAACCTGAGTGACACTTTGTGTACCTTTATTCAGTGTGCCAAATTAGCTGTCCTAATCTGTGCTACCACTGATGGCTTCAATACAAACTAGTACCATTATCAGAGCAATGAAAAGGAAAAACATTCATTAATGAAATGCTTGTGCGTCAGTAGTTATAGTTTTCTAGGCTGCTTTTCCGCCTTTACTCAACTAAATTCTATTGCTTATTGATACCATATGGTCACCACCCTCACAGACCCTTTGAATATCTCAAGTCCCATGTTTCTTTTTTATGGCAGGGAAATGATACTATAAGCATCCTGGACAGCCACAGGCTTTGTCCATTTCCACTTAAGGCAGTTATTTACATGGACTTGTGCTATCCTGTGCGTGACTCTGATATATTTCCATTAAATGGTATATAGGGACATTGAGATGTTGTCACTATACAATTCCCTACACAGCTGTGGCACTCTACTTTTCTGGGATCTACTAAAAGACTGGTGGCCATGTTTTTCAAAACAGTCTTCATGCACAGCATCCTGGACTCATGCCTTAACATGCATCTTCAACATGTATAACTAAACAGTAATATTTAAACGAGCTATGCCAGTTTGTGATCACCACTGAAAAGTATAACAGCAGTGCTGAGATTTTCAGTTATGGAAGTTAATCATCCATGAAGCTGTTGTTTGTTTTGTTTGTGTTTTATGATATAATACACATGTCCAGATTAAGCTAATGAAGAGCAAGGTTGTGTTTCCTAGTCATGTGATGGAAACCTCTCGCTATAGGGTGCTCACACACTAGGAACTAACTATAAAGTGATGTTGTTTTGTAAAAGAGACAGAAGTAAATTTTGATATATTTAAAAATATGTAACATGGAACTTCCAGTACAGTGACTGAAAGGTGAGCAGACCATCTTGGATGCTATAACACCACAGAAGTATTTTGTGTTAAGCACCAGCAGAAAACTGATCATACCAGGCAGTAATGAGGTATCACCTTATCAAAGGACATATGACCTATTTATGAAGAATAAAAGGAAGAAGGATTTAAACATGAAAAATCTATCACTAGAACTGGCATCTGGGACTGAGTAAAATATGGAACCATGAGTAATCATACAAGATCAGTCAGACAAGACCCCACCTATCCAACAACCAGAATGTACAGAGATCTTACAGGAAATAAGGGAAACGAAGGAGACTCTACAAATGGAAGTTGCTAGAACTGAAAAAAGTCTTCAACAAATAACAACATTAAACACTCAACTGAATGCTAGGAGAGAAAACACACAGGTATACAGTTTCACTGGAAGTGTTGTAAGCAAGAAAGGAATTTCTCAAGGTGAGATTAATAGATTTTTCAGGACTGAGCTAGAATAAAAAAACATAAAGTTAGTGGGTGTCCCAGAGTGCTTGGAGCATACATTGTTCTAGCTTTGTAAAAGAGATGTTAGGTGCATGGACTGGTAGAAGGGGCACACAGAGTGCCATGGAACCCCACATGTACCACTTCAGCTCCCTCGAGGCACACCATAGTGAGATTTGAGACTTCAAAAGATCAAATTCTTACCAAATTCTTACCAAGCTGTGGCAAACAACAAATTAATATGGGCAGATGGTAAGAATCTTTGTTGAGAAGGACTTCTCAGCTCTAACCAAACAGTTGTGGGTTTCATATCTCCCAGTCATGAAACTATGCAAAGTTAAGGAAATACACTTTAAACTTTTGTATCCAGCAATTTTAAAACTTTTTCTAATGGGTGGACCTTAAACATACCAAGACCCTCAAAGTGCCAGAGAAGCGATACTGAACCTACCACCAGCCTCCCAGGATCTACATGGGGGCAAACCACAATGGGCCAGTGATACCATGGCTGAATCAGTTACTATATCACCCTTTAGGTCCCATAACCCACCCCAAGAAATACAGAATCTGATTTCATTGTTGAAGAAGCAATCATCACAAACAGACAAAGTTAGGATTCCCATGGCAGCTAGGAGAACTTCAAGCTGACTGTTTCTAAAGAAGGAACTTAATTTCTTTGGACACTAAATATAATTTTTGTTAACATTTAGCAGTTTATTGCCTAGGTAATCTACAGAGCTCTGGCAATAAGCAATTAGAAGCTCTAAAGCATTTGAAGTATTCTGCTGATGATAATGTGGGTCTTTTACATTATCACTATGTGTTAAAAATAATGCTTAAAAATATGTTTTACCTTTTGAGTTTGCTTAGAACCTGATGATGCATTACCGTTTGTAGGGAGGTGAGTGTCCTGAGCTACCATAGCTGTCCCTTTGAATTTGTGCTACTCTTCCAATCCTGGGGCAAAAAGAAGGGGAGTAATAATTCTTTTAAACAAATATACCAGGATGGACATCACAAGCCAAACCTCAGACACTAAGGATTGCTTTGTGATAATAGAAGTTAGACAGGCATGAAATCTTTACTGTAGCTACAATATACATACCCCTCAGGGCATAGACTGACCAAAATTAAGCATATTCTTAATCGCATAACTGCATTAACAGAAGGAAAAACAATAATAATGGGTGATTGGAATGCTACCATTTCCCCGACAGCTGTCTCGGGCAAGACACACATTTCAAGTCAGGATAGACTTCTCAAACCGTACTTTACTGTACTTACTATTCACAAAGATATAAGCAACGGTCGCACATTGATAGAATAAATATATCCAAGGTGAAGAAGTATTTAATCAAAGAAATTATAACTCACCCAATCTCCCTATCAGATCATACCCTGGTGCAGGCCCTCTTGACCTCGGAGATTGAGGAAAAATGTTCCAGAACATTGGAGGTTCCCAAACTACTTCCTTAAGCAAAGTCCTGCATTAAGTGGTTAACTGAGGCAATGAAAATAAGCTTATATGAAATGCAGAAGGTAACTGCTGCAGACTGGGATGAATTTAAAAGTAAAACCAAACAAACCATACAACAAGAAGGTAAACAAAATCAGGCAAAAGCAAACAAACAGTACAGAGACCTACTGAGGGAGCTACACGTATTACAGCTGAGTCAGAGGCACGGAAACAACGCTGAATCAGCCAGACTTAGAGAAATTAAAGCAGAATTGCAAAACAAGATGGGTCAAAAACTTATATTCTGTGCATGAGCCATTAAACATATTATTTCTGCAAACACCCCAAAATCTCCTAAGACACTTGCACTTAAGCTTAGACAAGAGGCTGTAAGAGGAATGATAAGAAAACTCTGGGAAACTACACTAAAGCAGTGGAAGGCTGTCCCAAAGGGAATACTGAAAACTCTGCAAGCCTGCTCTGCACAACTTTGTAGGACTCAAGCTCATGAGTCCCTGATCCAAGAAGAAACAGAACATTTTGTGAATGGGACTACCTTGAATGCACCAACATAGACTCAGAGCACAGACTTATGGCCTGCCCCCATCTCAGAGGCAAAAATATGGGAAGGCCACAAATACCAAGCCACAAGTGAGTCTCCAGGATCCGATGACATCCCATGGGACTTATAGAAAATACATAAGAAAGAGCTACTGGAGAAATGGAGAGTTCTAATGAATAGGATATTAGAGGGGAACAAATCCCATGGCCATCTTGGAAGCAGACGGTTACTGTTTCTATACTAAAAGAGGGTAAGAATCCAGTGTTCCCTGAAACCTACTGTCCAATCTCTCACCTGAATCATGGCTATAAGATCTTCATGAACATTCTTGCCAAGAGGCCGACAAGATTTCTGCTGACCTTAACTCACATAAACCAATGCGGCTTTATAGATGGATGCCAAATGTATGCTAACATATTACATACTATATATATTTTGAGTGACTCTCAGGAAACAGGGAAGCCATTCTTATTTTTAAGGTTAGATGCAGAGAAGACATCTAATAGGGTGGAGTAGTCTTTTCACTATAGTAGTTTGAAAAGAATGGCCTTTCCTGACACATTTGTTAATCTCATGCAGAGCCTCTATGCAGGTTCAACAGCAGCAGTGAAGATCTCTGCAGGGTTACCCTCCTTATTTCAGATTACAATGGACAACAGACAAGGCTGTCTTATAGCTTGTGTTTGTAAGGCAAACACCTTAACCATTAGGCCACCCTCCCAATTATCTTCTGCTGACAGCAGTTTATCTGCATCCATTAGCTCAGACAATTAGGGAGTCTCCTATACAATTTTATAACAACAGTCCCCACAAGCTAAAAATCTCTTCATTTGCAGATGATATTCTACTCACACTCTATGATAAGGCAAAATATTTAACAACCCTTTTTCATATAATTAAAACATTTGGCCATTTTGAACGTCATACTGTCAATATCCAGAAATTTAAGCAGTTGCTCTCAACTTAAACTTTTAGCAGGAACTGACATTTAGTTATTCCTTCTTACCTGAGAACAACAAATTAAAATATTTATGAGTATGGATCACAGACACAAGGTGACAGTCACTCTCACCTATCAGGAAAATCAGGACAAAGTAGTAGCATATTTCCAGAACTGGAAATCACCACCTTTAGAACTGGATGAGAAGGTCCAGGCAAAAAAATTGGTTTGTCCTACTCCTACTGTTAGATGCACTGCAAGTCCTGGTCCCCCCTCCATTTAAACTATTTAGAAAGAATATTATAAAACTATCTAAAACCTGGGTGGCTTGGGAAAAATTGTCTGTAATGCCCGTGCACTGGCCCAGAAATCAAGGAGCCTCAATCCTCACCACTAACACCAGTGAGGGGCATCCACATTGGGAAGGATAACAAATACACAGTAAAGTACAATTTCTCTTAACAGCACACAGAGATCACAGTCAGAAAAAATCTGCTGGTGCAAACATCACGGCTACAAGTTTGAGATCAAACAGTTATACAAGGCTTGACTTATCAGCTTTCTACCAGCAGAGTGCACTGTTACATTTCTGACGTTCAACATTTAACACAATTTTCTTCCATTTAAGAGAACAAGCCTGTGGCTTATATTAATATTTACAAATGACAGAATTATCTACAAAATTCTATCTAGCTAGGCTGGCAGCCTTCACACTGTCATTACCTGGGCATCTGGGAGGAATACCAATCCCGAATACATGACTTTTTGGGGAGCTACTGTCTTCACTATAGGGAAGATCATCATCATTTCTAACACCTATGAAGCAGTATGGAAACATATAATATTAGGAAGATGTGATATCCCACTAGGAATAGATTACTTGGAATTAGCTATTCTCAGGCAGGTCACCTGGGGCCATCCTCCTCCAATGAAACCACTGTTGTAGCCACTAGGAGCTTTATTTAAAACCTCACCACTAAGTCATTTGAGGGAACTTGTCTCACCGATAGTTAACCCCAACTAAGAAACTAAGGTACCTCCCCCACCAGCAAGTGGGGAAAGCTGGGAAAGCAATTATGACACAAATATCAGATGCTGAATAATGGAAGAATATTGAAAAGGCAAGAGATAAGGCAAAATATGCCCTTTCACAGATACTCCACCTAGAATACCAGGGATTGAGAGTGTCCATGAGACAAATAAAATGTAATTAAAAAAATAGAGCTCTGAGGGAAACTGACTGTCTAATTAATTAGACACTTTAGGGAAAAGATTCAGTGGGGTATCTAAGTGTATTTGGCTTCTATAAGGCATCAATGCTTCTCAAACACATACAAATACAAAAACTAAAGCAGTCTGGGAGAAATCATTAAACACTCAGACAGACTGCAGAAATGGCTTATATTTGGGTGGAAGTGTCTCCATAAATACATCTATACCCTGGCCAAGTTAAGAAACATCTTCCCAATAGTTGCTGGACACTGTTGGTATTGTAGTTCTCCTGAAGAGGGCAATCGGCTACATATATTCCTTACATGCCTCAGCTTGACTAATTTCCAAACTCAACTTAGACAATTGCTTCATAAAATATTTCAAAAACTATTGAATGCCAATTTGCCTGTCTTCTTTGCTAACTTTAAACTTATATGTATTTAGAAAATATTCCCATTTTCTATGCAGATTCCAGAGCATGTGTTTATAACTGCCAGGGGCTCCACTTCTGTTTGTGTTTTGATCTATGGCACCCATCTGCTAATCTAGCTAGAGAGCCACCACCTCTATAAGCATCTGCTGCACAGCTAATAAGTTCCAGTGGCAGTGTTTGCTTCCATTTCTTGGTTATGGCTTTTTTTAAGCATTATTAAAGTCAACTGAGCATTCTGGGGGTATAAGCATGTCTTCATTTGGTCAACCTAAGGTTGAATATGAAAAGATTAAGGGCATTGGAAACCCCCACAACAAAAAGTCTAACATACAAACACAGTACCACAACTTGGGGACATCTCTAGTAGCCAGGACCAGACAACAAAAATTTACAGGCAAAGTAAAACTTTTGAGACTACCTCTGTAATGTTTAGAATGCTGTGATCTAATTGCCTGCTAATTCTTGTAAATAGTTACTTGATCCATTGTTAGTGGTCACATTGTTTATTTGACCATATCAGAGATAGGTAAAGAGGCTCAGATAAAAGGAAAATAATTAAAGAGAAATCTAATCATAAGCATTCTGTGAATAGTAGCATAATTTTGCAGTATACAGCAAATTCCAATAGTGATATTAACTGATGGGCTACTTTGAGGTCTCAGTGAGCTATGGGAGCACATTTATCCAGATAACTATGTCATGCTTTGTACACAAAGCTTATATAAATGCCTCTCTAGCCTAAAACAGACAGAACAATCCTATGATGTGTAACTAAGTGATAAGATTGCTTTGAGACCCAGTGATTTATGGCACAGTAGGAATGGAAGCATTTTATTAGATGATCGAACATTGGCTGTACATATTATGATAACTGTATAATGCTCTGTTTATAAAGTTTGTATAAAATGTATGCCATTCTACCCTTAGTATGATAAACAAAATCCTTCATCAGACACCAACAGATGAGCATCTACACTGAAAAAACACTCGATAATTTGTTTCAGCAACATTGGAAACCTGTAAATGTAAGGTATGTGATGCAACTGTGATATGTAACAATACTGCATACTGTTAATTCTGGTAGTAAAGCCTATCTGGATATTAACAAATGTGTAATGCCTTCAAATATAATAAATGCATGGTGCACTACAGAGAGAGGTGGAGCATGTTCAAATGGGGTCCTAGGCATGGTAATGGTCCAGGGCCACACCACCATCACTCCCATCCCCTACCCAGCCATTCTTGTGTCCCATAACTTGTCTCTCTCCCTTCAATTACCATGTTCAAACCTGCCAGTGCACATACCATTTTTGTCTTTAACATTTGCAGTGAATACAGAAATGTGGATTTAAATTTAAAACTGATTTCAAGTTTTATAGCACAAACACTGATGGCCATTTCCTAAACAAAACAGTTGCACATTGAAAATAGACAACATGAGCAACAGTAAACTTCTCTTCCCTTGAAACTCACATTTAGTGAAAATGCATCTGACAACCCAATAAACTAGAAGAGATGTCCTGGGATTCATGCTCAAATAGTATATAGTGAAGCACTAGTTAACGTCTATGTGAAGGATGCAGGAATTCAAACATATAACACATTTGCTAAAAGCCTGGAACAGACTACTGGACGTATCCATTTTCAGGAGCAGCCTAGGAGTACTGTCTGGTGAAGTAACTTGGCATTGTCACAAAAGATAAATGAAGGCTGAGGGACTCAAACCATGTAATACATCAAGCAGCTCTTTAAGAGTTGATAACCTTATTCATCTACACTAAGTGTTAGAAGACCTCTTGCAGCCTAATTTCACACCTGTGTATTCATAATTAAAATATTAACATTGAATTCATAGACTTCATGCTGTCTAATTTACTTGCATCTAAATAAGGAATACACACTCAGTGTTAAGGAAACTAAGGATAAGATCCAAAGAACATGGTCTGTGTAATGATGTCCCTGTTTAGTACAGTTTCCTTCCTTTACACCACAACTACTCTGGTTTAAAGCTCATTAGTAAGCTAACAACTCTAGGGGGACCTTTTTAAGTCTAACTAGGATTCCCGAAGGTGGAAATCAAACTCTGTACTTTGTGTATGTAAGGTATACACCTTAACCAGTATGACACCCCCCCCCCCAAAAAAAAAAAAACACAGGCATTTGTTTATAGGCTTGCAGTTCATGGGACCACTGAGGAGCCTACTCCAAACTTCTAGTTATCCCAAAGCACTCTCTGGTTGAGTGACTTGCTCAAAGACAGGACATAAATATGAGACAAAATCAGTGATATTCTGCACAAGTGGTGAGAAATAAAAGAATACTACTCTAAATCTTTTGAAAAGATCTTGCATCAACACATGTCTTCTGAAACACAAGAACTGTGACACTAATGACTGACTGACTGTAATCTGCAGAAGCATAGCTGATTCAACTAGCACCCTGGGTTGCTACTATGAACCAGCACCCCACCCCCTCAGCTCTTCCACTGAAGAGAAAATAAAAATAAAAACAGGCTGTCCTTGTACTGGCACACCAATCAGGTAGCTAGATGCACTACATCCTGCCCCCCCCCCCCCCCCCAGCCATTCAGGTTCCATTTCTGTGCCCTGCTGCTAACCCTCCTTTAACATATTTTATTTAAATTCTTTTACATTGTAGTAAAGAGTTGCTACAGTTTAAATCTTGCCTGCACAGAGCGTTACAACACTCATGTTTTAGTTTAAAGGAAAACATTTTCTTTTTAAACTATTGCAAACCACTTGCTACAAATGTAGCAAACAGTTGCTACAGTTTATACCATGCCTGCATGGAGCTCTATGGTGATCATGTTTTAGTTTTAAAACATTTCTTCTTTTGAAACTGTAGCAAATTGCTTACTGCAATGTAGCAGGTAGTTGCTGCAGTTTAGACCACACACAGAGAGCTACAGTGCTCATATTTGACTGCAAATGCAATACTGGCTTTTAAATGCTGGTATTGCATTAAAAAGAGTTTGGGATAGGCTGATCGTGCACTCCCATCACCTTGTGCCTTAAGTAGTTGCTACTCTTACCTGCCCTAATTATGCTACTGGTAATCCAAGATTTATTAAAAGCTATTATGAAATAAAACTCCCAACCAATAAAACAACCAGTGAAAAAACAAACTGTACTTGTAAAAAAACAATAACACTAGTTGTAACAAGGCTAAAAACAAAAACATTTAATGGAATAAGCACTTTCACGGATACATCGCTTCTTCAGACTGCAATCAAACAAACAGCATCACATTTAAATACTAAAACAATCAAATGAATTATGACATCATACAATTGAAATCTAACTTACTTAAAGGAACACTGTATAGCAACTCTTAAAAACAATAAAATCAATGCTTCATTGACTGCCTTGAGAAAGGGGTTAAAGTGAAACCATGCTGTTCAAGCCCGGAGGCTTGTCAGCATGAAATCGCAAAATCCATTCTTGTTCAACTAGTTCAGTAGTATTTTTAAAATCTCCCCCTCTCTTCTTAGCAGCTACAATCTGAAGTACTAGAAACTTAAATGTGTGGTCCATG
Source organism: Protopterus annectens (assembly GCF_019279795.1). NCBI lineage: Eukaryota > Metazoa > Chordata > Ceratodontiformes > Protopteridae > Protopterus > Protopterus annectens. The sequence goes on along the minus strand of NC_056741.1, from coordinate 451,199,110 downwards.
CCTTCCTTCATGTTATGTATAGCTAGTGCACTGTTTTCTTTCATATTCTTAATGTCCCTAAAATGTTCTAGTATCCTGTCTTTAAGGCAATGATTTGTTTTACCTACATAGAAAGAAAAACATTTAACACAATAGCTAAAATAAATAACATTACAGGTCCAACAGTCGGCATAGATATTGGGGTCAATCTTCAAACCTAAAATGGGATGTATGAAAGGTCCCCCCGTGTGTATATGTCTGGACGCTATACAATTTCTGCATACATAAGTACATATTCTCTCTGACCTAGGAAACTTAATAAAATCAGCAGTTCTATAACACAAATGGCTTTTCAAGGACCTATTATTACGAAAGGTAAAGTTTGTTTTTTGACCTATCACCCCTTTAAGTCTTCAACTGTAGACAAAATATCCCAGTTCTTATTAATAACCTCACATATCACATTAATATAACCTCATAAACTAGGAATGCAAATAACACAAACGTCAGCCAATCAAATTTAGATTTTAACTTGATGGACCAATGAGAATTGTCTAACTAGTATTCCTCCATGTCTAATACATATCTAGCATGCGAGGCATGATTCACGCTAAAGTAGATGGATCTTTTTCATTCCCTCACTATGTTAAATAAATATACAAATCTATTAAAGTGTTTTTATGAAGATTATAATTTAGAGAAAAGTTAGCTTTCATACAACTTTGCTTCATGAAAACATGAAGTATAGATTGACCAATCAAAATTGGATGATAGCTTATTTAACCAATCAAAATTCAGCATTGGTCTCATTGTCCAATACAAATTAATTAATCCTCATCTAATTAGCAGCTAGGGCTTGCTTGATTATAGTCATATATGCGGATGCATAGTATATCCATGACAATGCAAATTTACATAAGTAATGGTTTTATTAACCAATAAAATGTGTATGTTGATGTTGATAGCCAATGACACTTATAACAAATCAAGCTTAAGAATAGGTGAAGAAGTTCTATCAAAAGCTAGTAGATGCTCAACCAGTCAAATGCCGAAATCAGTCTCTAAGGCCAGTCATGTAGAAATAAGGCATTAGGTTCAGGATTTAGGCGGATACATTCGTTTAGACCAATTTCAATGGATAGATCACATCTGAGCTGCCAACAAAGCAGTCATGGCAGTATTCAAATGTGTTTAAATAGATGAAGCTTATATAACAAATCAAAATTTAGTGTCAATCTCATTGTCTGATATGAATTAATTCATCCTCGTTCAATTGGTGGCTATGGCTTATTTGATATAGCCATATATGCGGATGCATAGTATATCAATGGTAATGCTCATTTACATAAACAATGTTTTTATTAAGCAATAACATTTATATCTTGATGTTAATAACCAATGACACTTATTACAAATCAAGTTTAAGAATAGGTAGAGAAGTCCTATCAGAAGTTAGTGAATGCTCAACCAGTTAAATGCCAAAGTCAGCCTCTATGGCCAGTCATGTAGGAATAAGGCATTAAGTCAAATATTTAGGTGTATATATGTGTTTGGACCAACATCAATGGACAGATCACATCTGAGCTGCCAACAGGACACTAGTGGCAGTATTTCAAATGTGTTTAAGTAGATGAAAAATCTCAACTTGTAAAAATTAGTTTCATAGGTTCATAGGTTGGTACTGGACTATCAGCCCTAGGGCCTATACAAGCCTAGCCATAACAATTTCCTGGCTATTTCTTCCCACAATATTTACTTCCCTGGACCCCTGTATAGCAGGGTGCCTGACATGATCCCCGGGGTGAATTTCCTATCTCCCATCAAATCATCAAGGTTCCTTTTTAAGATGGCTAAAGAGGCACTCTGCTTGACATGTATGGGCAGTCTGTTCCAGAGTCTGGGGAGTCTCTGGGTCAGGAACCTATCCCTCCAGCATGTTTTGTTCATTGTGATGACAAGTTTTAGATCCCTGGAGCATATGGCTCTGAGGTTTTGGGATTTCTTTAAGTGTAGCATGTCCAACAGCTCTGGGTTTGACATGGCCTTGTATGTTAAGCAGAGATCGCCTCTGAGTGGATGATATGCGACAGAGTATAGCTGGAGTTTTTTTAGATGGTCAGCATAGGGCATCTGCTTTAGGCCTGTGATTCTTTTAGTGAGGTATTTCTGTGGCCTTTCCAGTTGTTGCAGATGTCTTGAGAGGTACATACCAAACGGGGCATTGTATTCTATAATGGGCCTAATGAGGGATAAGTACAGTGGGATAATGACTTCCTTTTTTCTAGATGAAAAGCCCTTAGTGATGAGGTGTGCCACATAGAAAGGATTGCCTGACTGTTGTGGCAATGTGGTTATCGAAGGTGAGACCACTGTCCACCTGTGTCCCTAAGTCTCTTATCATACTTTCAGTGTTTAGTGTACTGCCAACTATGTGGTAATTCATGGGTACATGTTTTTTTCCCAAAGGGGATAACTGTACATTTCCTGGCATTGAGCTTGAGCCCATGGCTCTGGCACCAAGCATCTGTTTCTGTAAGGCCCTTTTGTAGAATATCCACATCATTTGGGGATTCAGTAATGGCTCCCAGTTTGCAGTCATCTGCGAACTTTGTTAGCCAGAGTCCCTTAGTGTTGGCCTGTACTTCAGAGAAGAAGATGCCAAACAAGAGCAGTCGCAGGACTGAACCCTGAGGTACTCCACATGTCACTTGTCTGGAGCTGGATTTGGAGTTGGCTACATTTACAGTGTGGGTTCTATCAGTAAGCCAGTTGGCAACCCATTGAGTGACATAGGGATTAATGTCCAGCTTAGTAAGTTTATCTATGATTCCAGAATGGGGGATGGTGTCAAAGGCCTTAGCAAGGTCCAGATAGGCTGTGTGGTCCTCCTTACCCTCGTCCACAGCTCTGGAGACTGATTCAAGTCAATCAGGTTCAGGAGACAAGATCGGCCCTTCACGAACCCAAACTGGGTGGGGTCCAGTGTTTGAAGGATGCCAATGTATTTGTTTATAAGTTCCATGATAACACGTTCCATGGCCTTGCAGATCAGGCTTGTCAGACTGATGAGGCGGTAGTTCCCAGGATCCAGGGTGAATCCCCCCCTTGTGGAGTGGGATAACTATAGCTGTGCGCCAATCAGGGGGCACGAAGCCTGAGCTAAGGCTATGATTAAACATGACACTTAGATGAGGTGCCATTTCATTTTTTAGTTCATGTAGTACACAGCCTGGGATGTCATCTGGTCCCATGGATGCTGTATTCTTAGCTTTGGAAAGTGTGGTTTTTACCTGTGTGGCTGTTATTACTGGAATTTGGAAATCTTTTGGTATTGAGATGGGCCATTTAGGGGTTGAAAGGGGGGTGAAGTTGGCACTGAATCAATCTGCCAGGATATTGGCAATATCCTTGGGATCAGTATATTTAATGCCATTCTGTTGTAGCTCAGAGCAGATCTGAGCATTGCCATTTAGATTCTTGACATAGCTATAGAATGCCTTGTGGTTGTCTTTGGAATCTTTGGCAATTTTATTTTCGTAACTAGCTTTGGATTTTATGACAGATCTCAGCTTCTTAGTGAGGCTGGTAAGGGAGTTTTTTTGCATCCTGGGATTTTCCTCTTTTCTGCAACAGTTTCTTCCTTTTGTTGTAAAGTTTGTTTATGGCAGGGGACCACCAGATTGGCTTCCTTTTTTTTGGAGAAGAGCGTCTTGGTTCTATTTGGGATGGCACGATTCATGCACGAGTGGATGTGCTCATACAGTGCTTTAGTGTAGGATTCAACAGTCAAACCTTCAGTTCCTGTCTGCATGGGTGTAATGAAGTTTGTCACTTCTGACTTGAGTAGCATGAAGTTGGCTTTGGAGAAGTTTTTTCTGGAGGTTTCCTTACTGGGGGGGTGTGAGAGGGATGTGGATGTCAAGGGTGATTAGCTTATGGTCAGACCTGACCAACGAGGGAGTGACAATAGGTGTGGAGCATCGATTCCTCATGTTGGTATTGACCAGGTCTAGGATATTGGAGCCCCTGGTGGGACTAGGGATTTGTTGATCCAGGGCATTGAAATTTATGAATTCCAAGAACCTCTGGGCAAAGGTGTTGGTACACAAGTAGTTTTCCCAGTTAATGGAAGGGTAGTTGAAATCACCCAGTATAAGGGTGTTTGGTTGTATCTTAATATTTTCCAGTATGTTTAGAAAGGTGTAGTGAGAATTTTGGGGCATGGTGGGGGATCTGTAGCAAGCTACAATTTGGATTGCAGTCTTACCTAGTGTTAGTTACACCTGGAGAATTTCAGACGCATTGTGTTGTGCAACTAGCCTGGTGGTGTGAATATCCTTGGTGAATATGGACACTCCACCTTTAGTGTTTCGGTCTTCGTTTGGTGGCCAAAAATTGTGGTAAGAGTTGTAGCCTGGTGCTCTTTGGAGCCTTGAACCAGGTCTCAGTTACTGCACAGATATCGATGTTCTCCATTTTTAGGAGTGCCTCTAGAGAGTGCATTTTGAGGTTTAGACTTCTAGCATTGAGTAGCATTACCTTCAGATTTTACATGCTTGTACCTGTTATGGTGGTGGTTTTGTCCTTTGAACTTTGCCTAAAAAAGGCACTATAGGGGTGGCAAGAGCCTTAGCCAGTAACCTAAATCCCAGGGGTGACAGGTGCGGACCATCTCTGGTAAAGCATTGTGGTCTGTCGATCATTTCATCCCAGGCAGACAGATACTGGATCCCCTTTGAATGACACCAGAAGCTTAGCCAATTGTTGAAGTCAATCATCTTGTCCTTATACTGTGGTATCATTCTGGGCAAAAGCAGGGTGCTACTCAGGGCTAGGGTCATACCTGCCTGGGGCCACATGATCCAAGAGCTCTTCCATGCCTCTTTTTACGTAGTCCAGGGAGTTTTGTCTCAAGTCATTCACTCCAACATGGACAATGGCAGAGTCATATTTGTACTTGTTGTGGAGTGACTTGAGTGCATGTGTTATGTGGTGGATACTGGCACCCGACAGGCAGCTAACTGTAATTTTTTCCTTGTTCAGACTGGTGAGTGTGACATCAGTGTGCCTGACTATAGAGTCACCTATGACTAAAGTGGTGGGTACGTTGTCTTGCCTTATGGGCTGTTGTTGGGTGGCACACTGCTGTTGTGAGCTATGTGATACTTTGGTTGTAATTGGTGTTTGCATTTCAGCTTCAGAGGTTCTTCTTGCTTGGGCAGGTTACTGTTAAGGGCCTCCCTAGTGTTGCTATGTGAGGGAGTTGGTGGTGTGAGTTTAGAAGGGCTATGTGTTGCTTGAGGTGTAGTGTGGGTGTTAACCTTCGCCTTTTGACTATCTAGCACAATCTTGAGTGGAGAGAGCTTTGCTTCCAGTTTGGCTATGTAAGTGCACCTTTCACAGGTTGTAGTGTTGGGTGGTAGGAGGAGAGGGTTGTCTGTGTACATGAGGCAATTGCTGCGTTGCCCCAGTATGCCTAGATTCACCTGGTGGACAGGAGAAATCACCGGAAGGTGACCCTTGGACATGCCTGGTTTGGTGCTTTTTTATTTGTAAAGTACAAGAGCTGTTTTCCCTTACCTTTGCAAGGTACTTTGCAATTATAGGCTTTTTAGTGCCTACGATTAATTTCTTGAGAGTTGAGTGCTTGTATCAGTTTAAGGCTTCCTAATGCTTTTCAGCAGGTTTTAGAGCAAGTGCTAGTCACAGGGATGCTTAAAGGTAAGATGAAAAAAATGGTTTATCCTACACACTGCACTGTGCACTAGAGGAGTTAGATGTGAAAGTAGGTAACTTAAATTTTACCTGTCTAAAAATGTAAGTTTTAGTGGAGAGTCACTATTTTTAAAACAGTAAGATAGATTGAAAGGGGGTGGTCACTTTTGTATTCTGGTAATATGGAATACAGTAGGATGGCCAATAAATTTAAATAGTTGAAGGGGAGTGACTTCACAAAATGATAATTTTGCGCTTACTCGCACCAGCCAGTAAAAGCAGAGAGGAAATGAGATATATGGTTAAATTAACATAATGGGCATGCAACTAGAAAGACAGTGGTGTTTAAGAACACAACAGTAACCGGGTTACTTTAAAAATGACTGATATAAATAATCCCAATAGTGCATTATTCTATTATTAATAGTATAACATAAGTCAGATGCATTCACATAAAACACATTGGACAATCAAAAGAATGGCCATTATGCATCTGTAATACAATAGATAGCACCTTCTATAAGTGTAAAGCAATGAAATCAACTAAATAGATGATAAGGGATGAATATAAGTTAAAGATCAAGCCGCGTATATGTATATGTGCTTGTGTGTTCAAAAAAGACAACCTGTGGAGTTATTTACATGGCCATACACATAATTCAACACTAGATATATTTCAAAGGATAAATGGATTATTATAAACATTCATACTATCATTTACATGGATTTACTTTAAACCTTTGATAATATTTATTTACTTCATGACCCAACGTCATTTGACCTCATACTCTTTAACCAATGAAAATGAATCCATAATATCAACCAATAACACAAATAGTGAATCACAGATAGAAGCTTTAAAAGAAAAACCTATCAAAGCTCACCAAAGTTTAACTAATAGCTATGAGTACTGTAGCTCACAGTCAATCACATAAATATCCTACTTATATAATAAAGAATGCTATAGATTATTGTAGTACAACAGAAACTTATCATAATATTCATATGTATATATGAAAAGCATGAAAATCATTGAAAAATAAACCATTTCAAATAAGCTTATATATATGGACTGATAAGGTGTATAAATTATGTATTACATCCATTTAACGAATAAAAAATTAACGAGTAAAAAATTTGTTTGACATACTAAAAAAATTCCTTTGTGGGTCCACAAAGCAGACCTCAGAAGATAACACTTATCTACTTCACAATAATATTTCTATAATTAAATAAGAACCTGAAAATATATCAAATAAATATGTGCATAATGAGACATGTTAGAATGTATAATGTCAACCAATAATGCAAGTAACAAATCACAGATAAAAACTTAGGAAATAATTCATCAAAAGTCTGACTAATGCTACAGGAACAGTAACTCACAGCCAATCACATAATGTATTACAAGGTGCTATCATAATATAGATATATACGTGTATAGAAAACAAACAGAAAAAAACACTGAAAAATGAATTCAGATCAGCTTGTATCTAGAAAATAATGCAATATATATATATATATATATATTTCAGAATAAGTATATGCTATGTCTATTTATCAAATAAAGAAATTCACTTGGCATGCTGAAGAAGTTTCTGTTAAAATTGTGGCAGTCCTGTAAAACTGCAACTGAAGTAGTAATACAAAAATTTTTAAATTTTGAAAGTTTTAATATATTTTTAAGTATGAATTTAATTAACTGGTGAAATGGGTCATGTGACTCAACTTAGAGTATATTATGGATTAATGGGAGGGACTATTTGGTCTGATGAAGTTCTGAATTTAGTGAATGGAAGCACTTAACCGTGTTTTTATTGTTCAATAAAGGTGACTTTTGGCTCTTACATCTTCAGTGGTTTGCTTGTTCCTGTGTATGTCTGAATAGTTGTATTGTTACAGAATTTTTTTTAAGTGTAAGGTGCACAGTTAGGGTTAGAGGCAGGGGCAGTGCTGGAGTCAGGGTTAGGATCCATTATTAAAGTGGGCAGGGAGGCTTCACTACTCTCCTCCCCGTTAATAAAGCATGCTAACCCTAGCCATTTTCCTGCCACTACCACTAATGGTGCACCTTACTTAAAAAGAACCCTTTCCACAAGACTGCCACTATACAAAACTGTTTGTACACTCACCACACACACACACACACACACACACACACACACACACACACACACACACACACACACACACACACACACACACACACACACACACACACACACACACACACACACACACACACACACCTGAGAAACTCAGATCAAGCAAGTGTAATTGTTAACTAAAAACCACTTCAGTTGGATTACTCCCTCAGTCAAGGAGTCACTGGAGCCCTGAAAATGCTGCTGTCTGTCCAAAACACATTGGGTGGAATTGCCATGTAGCTGCTTCCTCAGCCTGCTAAGTAAACTTTAAAAATGGCATTTGATGTTTCTTAACTCTACATCTATTGCAGTGGCCATCCTTTGGGTAAGTGATGAAAATGCAATTTCTGTAGTAAACATCATAGAGACTGCCTGCATACCCGAGCCCCAGCTTTGAAGGGTACACTGACTAGAATTTTAATCCTATGCATTTCAATAGTATGAAAAAGGAGCAAGTCTTCTCATTTTGATGGATTAAATGGAGAGTAGCAATTTTTAAGCATGAAAGCATGTTGCCCTTGTATCTGAATTTGTAATCAGGTACCTACAATGTCTTTGTGATTTATTCCTTCTGAAAACAATTAGCAAACATAATCAATAATGAATGGAGTCTCTGTCTATGGTAGTTCATTAACTATGACAGGGCCCTGTGTGCCCTTTTACTATAAAGCTGAAATAGGTTCACTGATGAAAGTTATACCCTTTAATAGATGTTTACAAAAGATTCTAAAATCAGGGCCTTGTAATTTTTCAGTGGTACCAAAAATGTTAATGCTTTCCCATTTCACTCATTGTTCAAAGTCATCTGTTTTATCTTCCATTGTTGACAGAGAAGACGCTAGATGGAGTACCACTTACATTAAGAAATCCAAATGTTGGGCAGAAATGGAGGCCTAAGTGGTTGTCAGTAAACTTTGCTTTCAGTTTGTTGAGTTTTTTAGTGACATCCTGGGCTGGCAACATAACTTGTTCTAGTGATTTGTGGGCTATATCAAATGGGTTGACAACCACCTATAGTGCTCCCTCTAAAATATCAGCAACATGGCAGGCTTATCCAGTCAAGATGGATGGGGGGATGTTTTTAAGCTAGAACAGTGGTGATGTTCCCCACTTATCTTATGGGCATATATAACATTTCTCAATCACAGCATTTGAATCTGTTGAATTAATAGTCCAATTTTCTGTTTAAACGAATGCATTCCAAGCTTTTTTAAAAATATGGTCTGGACTGTCAAGTCATAACCTCTAACATATTAACCATAGAACTGCAAACCAGTAAGCATCATTTTAATTTTAATTTAACTGGGGAAGCATGGTATCTCACTGGAAAGACTTCTGCCTTGGAGAATAAGGGTGTGTGTGTGTGTGTGTGTGTGTGTGTGTGTGTGTGTGTGTGTGTGTGTGTGTGTGTGTGTGTGTGTGTGTGTGTGTGTGTGTGTGTGTGTGTGTGTGTGTGTGTGTGTGTGGTTGTGTGTGTTTTGGAAGGGGGGGGTCCTGATTTTCATTCACTCATCGAGTTTTTCATGTTTTCCCTGTGTCTGAATTTTTCTTCCCTCTGCAAAAAAAAAATCAGCTACACTAAACTATTTGATTTAATGCCATATTGCCATCGTGGCCCAGGTTATGGGAAAACAGTCCACAAATAGCAAGTTCACATACCTGCTTAAAAAGTAAAAAAAATAAAATGTGAAAACAACCAGGCCTACTGATACATATTTTTGCTTATTTGCCATTTGTTAACTGGGATGGAATGCTGGCCTACATTAACCATTTTCATGTTCAGCCTGGGAGTAAACAGGTTACAAAGTAGCAGTACGTAGTACATAGGTATAAAGAGGTGTGTACATTCTAACTTCACACATGGTAAATGACTGCAATTTAAATGAACAATTTTATATATCAATGAAAAAATAAGTCCTGTGTAGCATACAAAAGGAGTATTGCACACGTAACTTCACGTGTTAATAATTATTTACAGAACATACAGTAAATTCCAGGATGCTCAAGTAATTTAGGAGGGGAAAAGGGTGGCAGTGGGTAGGAAAATTAGGGAGGGCGACAAAGTAGCAATAGTTGGGAATAAGGCAGGCTGAGGCAGTGGGAAGGAAAAATAGGAAGGGCAACAAAGTAGCAATAGTTGGGAATAAGGCAGGCTGAGGTGAGGATGAGGAAAGGGTGAGGGAAGGTGTAGGCTACAACAAAGGTCGAAACTGATGGGGGATTGAAATTAATACCTAAGAGAGGAGAATGTGAGGGTACAGAGACAAGTGAAGAATTTCATAGTTTAAGTGATTCCTTACAGGATCTTTCTGTAAGTAGCTATTGTTTGAACTGGTGTCTGAAATTGGCAAAGGAGGTGTTTTTTTTATGTTTACTAGGAGGAAGAGCCCCATATGTTGACATCCTGCTACTGAGGGGCTGTAGGGACTGGTGTGGAGTATGTAAAATGGGGTGGAAAGAGAGAGGAAGGACTGCAATCTAAAGTTGTAGAAGTTTTTCTTTTCTTTTTCTTGGTGAATCTGTTAGTAAAAATGTTGAAGCTAACTTTTATGAATGTATGGGTCACAGATGAGATGTGTGCACCTTTCATTTAAGAGAAAACATTTAGCCTTTGTTAGGACTGAGTAGTGGTGTCCTCCTTGGTTTAGAAGGGGTACTTTTTCTTTCTTGGAAATTTGGCAATAATGCCAAGACCATATTGTAACTGACAGAGTAGAATACATTTATCAATGGCTAATTTTCCTTCTACAGAGAGGAAGCATGATATTTTATTTACCCCAGAAAAGGATACTGTTAATTTTGGATTTGTACTACTAATATGAGAATGAAAATTAAAGGAGTGGTCCTGCTAAATAGAGAGGCATTTACAATGTGTTGTTGTTTCTAGGAGTTCTTTGTAGTTCCATAGAATACTCCAGCTCTATGCAACAGTGGAGAGTTTTTGTATTGTATAGAACAAAATAGATTTCGTATTTTTTGTTGCTGTCAGATGGCACAGTGATGCAGTGGATATCACTGTCACCTCACAGCAAGAGGTTCCCTGATTAAATTCTTAGCTGGGGTGCCTTCTGTGTGGAGTCTGCATTTCCTCCCTGTGTTTGTGTGTGTTTCCTATGAGTACTCCATTTTCCTCAACATTCCAATGACATGCAATAGGTGGAATGGACACTATAAATTAGCCATAGGTGTACGAGTGTGTGGTGTTATAGCCACCCAGTGGTGTAAACTTCAGCTCTAGATGATTGCCACTGTTGAAGTGCCATCCTGACCCCATGTGCAAAAATGGGAAAAAGGGGGCTGTGGATGGATGAGATTGTCCTGTGTGAGACAGTCAAATAGTGCTGAGGTCCTAGCTCATTTCTAATGGGAGAATGCGATGGATTGGACGGAAGATTATTATATCATCAGCATACATGATAATATGGATCTTGGGCTGGAGACTTGTTGATAAACAGTGAGAACAGGAGAGGTGGTAGAACAGATCCTTGTGGGAATCTTTACATATTAGAAGAGAAGAAATTTCCCATTTGGGCTAAAAATTGTCCATAGAGAGGAAATTTTTGATCCAAGGAAGGCAGTTAGAGCTTATCCCTGCCATTAGCTGGTCACCAAGGGGTAAAGAATGCTCTACCATCCATATTACAGGCCTATGAAGACAGCACCTGTGATGATATGGGCAAGTGCCAGCATGGCCAGCTGGAATTTTGTAAAGAATGATGATATGTCCTTTGAAAAATCAAACTGACTTATACAAAATGGTTGTGTTGCAAATGTATTAGCACTGTATTCCATTTGTATATCAAACTGATTTGTACAGATGCTTGTGCTGAAAATGTATTTGTGAGCTTTGCTTGTGTTAATTGTGTTAAAATGTATCAACAAAGAGACTACTTAGATCAGGAGACATACACCCAAACCCAGGACCACCTAACACCCTACTATCAACCAAACAAAACTCTGACCTATTAATTCTTAACATCAGCACCAGGAGTATATCTAACAAACTTCCTGACCTACATGCATTTATAACCCACTACTCCCCAGACATACTAACCATTACTGAGACCTGGCTAAAACCTTGCAGACAAAATGAAGAAATCCTCCAACTAGGTTATAATATCCTGAGACAGGATAGAGTAGGCAGGAAGGGAGATGGGGCTGCTTTTCTCTTTAAAAGCACACACAGCATAAAACCTCTACAACCTCCCTACCTAAATTTCAAAATGCCAAAACCTTAGGCTCAGTTCTACATATAAACAGCACCAAAAAAATCAATCTACTCTGCTGTTACATTCCCCCAGGCAACAACACTAAGGAAATCTTACAATGGGTCACAGATAATCTTGCACAAGAAACCATCCTACTAGGTGACCTAAATACTGGCTGGTTAGCCTGTAACTCTAACAACCCCACTAATCATATCAATCTCTTCAGCTTCTCCCAACTCATCCAAGAACCCACTTAAATAGATAAAAAAAAACCTTAAACAGTCTATACTAGACTGGACACTTGTCAATTGCCCCAAACAAAACTACCAGACTGGACACCTACCAGACAGTCTAAGTGACCACCTCCCCACATTCCTCCTACGTAAACACACTAACTTATCCAAGCCCATAGTTTATAGACAAGTCACAGATGATTGTAAACTAAATATACAGGACCTTAACCACATTCTAAAACAAAGTAACTGGGAACCACTTCAAACTCTAAGCTTAGACCAGGCCATCAACTACTTCAACAGTACTCTCATTACTGTCCTTAATACAGTTGCACCCATTAGAAAAATTAGAGTTAAGACAAACTATGCCCCATGGTTCAGTAGGGACACAAGGGCCCTACTGAAGTCTAGCAATAAGGCTTGGAAAAATCTGTAAGAGGGAAAACACTAGCATATCAAAGAACAAATACCAACAGCTTAGAAATCAGGCCGAGAAACTAACCAAACTTGATAAACAGAATTATTTCCTTAGTGCCCAAAATTAACACTCTAAAGATCCCCAAACATTGTGGCATGCCATCAGTTCTCTGTCAAAACCTGGAAAAACAACCACTCCCACTCCCAGCACCACCAACAATACTAATGGCTTAGCCTCCCAATTCAATCACCACTTTACAGAATCTACCCTAACTCTATCCTCCCAACTATCCAAAAACATCCATTTAAATATCCCAACAAAATGCCCTCATAACATCCCCTCCTTTACTCTCTCACCTGTTCCTACCTCTACTATTAAAAAACTCCTCCAAAAACTGAAACCTACCACCCTTGCTGCTGACAATCTACCTGCCAACTTCCTAAAAATAGCAGCCGAATCCTTAGCTTACTCTGTCTCCATCCTTATCAACCACTCTATACAGGAAGCCTATATCCTGTAATTATGGAACGTATCATATATTATTCCTCTTCATAAAGGTGGCAATTCCTATGATTTCTCTAATTATTGCCCCATAGCCATTCTATCACCCTTATCTAAACTACTCGAGAAATGTATTCACACTCAAGTCATGCAATTCCTGAACTCACACAACCTCATCTCCTCCACTCAACATGGCTTCCAGCAACACCATAGCACAAAAACCACTCTCCTCTCTTTTACCAACCTGGGTAACCAACACAGAAACAACAACTTTGTATCTGCTATATTCTTAGACCTCTCAAAAGCATTTGACATGGTCTCATATTCCCTACTACTAGATTCCCTAGCCTCCCTAGCCTTTGCCCCTTTGACTATTGCTTGGTTTAGAAGCTACCTGTCTAATAGGCAGCAATCTGCCCAATGGCAAGGTGTACTTCCTCCTTTACTTCCAACTAGGCCCACTTCTTTTCTCCATATTCACTAACAATCTCCATACCTCCACCCAGCATACTTCCCTTATAAAGTACGCAGATGATTAGACTCTTATCTGCTCTGCACCATCACTCACCACCCTACAACAACTCACTCAGGAATCATTTAGCTCTGTGGAAAGCTAGATTACTCAGATCCAACCTATCCTAAACCCCAACAAGACTAAATTGCTTCTTGTCAGCCCAACAAATCCATACCTATCCCTCCAGCCTTTACTATCACTCCCACAAATGGTACTACTATCACTCCCTCTGACCACACCAAACTCCTGGGTGTAGAAATTGACAAAAACCTACACTTTGATGTCCATATTTCACAAATCATTAAAAAGGTCCATAAAAAATGGGCACACTATATAGACAGAAAAACTTTCTCTCAGCTCAGGCCCAGATCACCCTAGCCCAAACTCACCTATTGTCCACTCTAATGTATGCAGCACCAATTCTTACCCACATCAGAAAACATGATCTCACTAGACTGAAGACATGTTATAATAAAATTGCCAAGTTTGCTAACAACTCCACCTTCAGAATCCATCACCGTCAAGCTCTAAGGGAACTACAATGGCTAGAACTTCCCCAGCTAGTCAGTTACCACCAACTAGTCATTGCCCACAATATTGTGAGATATCCAGATAGAGCACCAGCACTAAGCCATATACTCACTCTATACAGATCAAATTGTCCCCTTTTAATCTACCAACAAATCACTCCTGTGTATATCCACAGCTAACAATACTGCTGGGAAAGCACTAATTTCTTATAACATAGCTAGATCCTGGAATAACCTCCCTTCTGCTTTGACATATGCCTCTACTACTAAGCTGTTCAAAAACTCTCTCAAATCTCACTTAATGAATACCTGGCTATGTCCATGTATTACTTAACTTTCACTGCGACTACCACCATAGACTGTTTCCTTTCCCATTATACTTATTGTATATATGCTACAGTCTCAAGAATCATTCTCAGATGGTGTTTCAAATATTATATAACTGCATGCTTTTAGCAAAATTGATGTTTTACTGCATTTATGACTCAAAATGTTGTATATATGATTGTGTTCTTATCATGTGTTTAAATATTTTTGCTTATGTTAATTACTGTGGAGCTTTTCTCCCAGGGCCTCCGCTGTAAATGAACATATGTCCAGTAGGAATATCCTGGTAAACAAATGTAAAATAAAATAAATAAATAAATAAATAACTAAAACAGTGTAACCTGCTGGAATGAAAAGAAATGTACATGTATTATTGCAACTGAATTACATGTACCAGCTAGGTTACTTTAAGAAAAATAAGGGAAATGTAAATCAGCTGTTAAACCATTAAAACTTCACCCCACAGTACTGAATAGGACCAGAGATGCTAGGTCTGGAAAAAAAAAACTTTATTCATTAACTCAGTAAAAAGAGGGGAAACCCCAGGCACTTCCATAGACATTTAGATGTGTATTGTAACCGTCTATGCTAAATTTCTGTCTCAGCTTCACAGGGGAATACTGTGAGAACTTAGAGTTAGGTGACCAGATGAGACTATTCTGTCAGCCCTCTTGGAAATTATATTTTAGATATTATAAAGAGAAATCTCTGAGTATTGCATATTCTGTTTGGGGGCCTGACTAGAGAGACTGCTCACGTATTTCATCTTGCCTTACCCAAGTAAGTTATTAGGGAGCAGTAAATTCTCTTAGATTCAGTCAGGAATATAGTGAAGCTTAGTTTAGAGAGTTTTTTTCTTTATGTGTATGAGTCTGTCCATCAATGTTAATTTCAATATTTTCTGTCATTTGAACTCTGTGGTTTACTGTAAATATATATTCAATATTTTCATGTTCTTTTAATATTTATTAGTAAATATATTTAAAACTTTTATTGTGGCTGGTCCTTGTAGAAAGTATTTAACCTTTGAAAGTGCTTATATTTATTTGGTAACACTGTGTGAGCCACTCCACAGTATAACTGGACACCCTTTGTTAAGGGCTTTAGAGTAGCTGATTGTAGAGTGTCTGGTGGCGGTGATAACTACCTTATACTCTGGGTAGAAGGGGACACAGCAGGTAAATCTGTACCAGCTTTTCACAGGTGTTTGTGTATGTATGGGAAATCAAATCTCACAGTGTGTGTGTGTGTGTGTGTGTGTTAGCAACTTGAGGCAGGGACACAAAGCATTGGGTTTACAGAGAAGGTGCTGAAGGTCTTGGCTTGGACATTCAGCTGAGAACCTAACCCTACAGCTGTACCACTGAGGGGTCTTACTGGGGACCTGGAGGGAGCCAGATATAGAGTAATCCAGACCCAAGGCTGAGTGTTTTCTCTGTGTGCTCTTAACGGAAACTGTGCTTGATGCAGAGAGGTCTGCATCTGGAAATACTGAGTGTATCCATTTCTATTCCACTCTCCAGTGTCAGTGGTGAGGATTCAGTCTCTTTAATTACTGTCCCAATGTGGGGATCACATATTGGCAGCAGTGGTGGTCGTCACATATCGGTAGCAGTGGTTGGCATCACAGCACCTTTAAGAATAACTTTGCTCATGTTTTGTAGAATCTCATCAATTAATGTGTAAATAGTGGTCGTGGTGCTATGAGATGACCAAAGTCTGTGCTAGTGTGGACACAGAATGCTGTATTTTTCTGATGTAGTAGGTGAGCTAAGAGGAGATTAGCATCCTCAAAAGTTTCCCTAGAGTGGGAAGGATAGAGATAGGTCTGAAGTCTATGACATCCTTTGGGCTGGTGTTTAACAATGGCTTCTTCTCATTCAGAGGGTATTATGTTCTTTAAAAAGCATAGGTAATGATGCATTCCTTGCAGAGAAGACTGAACCAAAGCTGAAGGTGGTTTGTTTTCATGTATATAAATTAATGATTGCCTATGTAGTAAGTGATGGTTTAATGAATATGTTTCTTGTTTAAAAAAAGGCAGGAATTGAATAATTTATGTAATATTGATATATAGTGATATATCTGAAGTATAATATTTATGCTAATATAGTTTGATTACAGTTATATGAATGTAAATTTGACTGTGTCACAAGTGATAAATCTATGAAGGTGTTTAAAAATGTTATCAGCTCCTGGTCATTTATCTGAAGGTGTTTGTTCTATGTTTAAAATTACATTGGAGGAATCAATAGATTCAAAAGTACAAGAGGGAATTCTGAGAAGCATTAGTAGGTCAAGCTTGGATGGCGGAGGCAGAGATTAGCCTTCCCCTTTGGAAGAAGGGTATCTGAAGGTGTAGAACTGGAATTGGACTTTAGTCTCTTAGATGTGATCATCCTGTTAAGTTTTGTTTGGCTTTTTGGCTTTTCCCGGTTAGGGGTCGCTACTGCGGAACTCCAGTCCGCTAATGATTGGCAGTAGATTTTTTTATGGTGCCGAGTTGCCAGCCTGATGCCCAACCTTCAGCGAAGGCACACCCATTCACGCATGTCTTTTGGAGGCCGCATGACTGGGGAGGACATGCAGACTCCACACAGAAGGCAGAACTGATTTAGTTTGTTTTTGAGCCTTGCATTGGCCTTTTTTGGTCGCTAAGCTGTATGACGTTTTGCCTTTTTTCTATGGATGAATGCTGTTTCTGCTTTACTCATGCTTTATTGTACAAAAAATGCAGCATCATTTACAGCAGTGCCCTGCTTTTACACGCTAACAATGTAACTAATTATGATCAAGCAGATGGGAGCTTAAACCTGCAGTTCTTTTAAGATTTGACAACGTGATCCAGATGAACTGGCATTCTGAAGGCATATTTTGTGGGAATTACCACAGCATATATGCTTAACAACTGAGTCAACTCAACAAATATAAAATCTAGAATTCATGAAGAACTCTATTGCATAGAACACTTATTAACACCACGTGGCCTAGCTCCAAGACCAGCTCATATTTAACTGGCTGCATAGTGGAAGCTGTTATTATACAGGTTAGATGCAGTAGCCAGGACACATAGACCAAAGGGCACACTGCCACACAATAATATTCCTCCTACCAAACCTACCTTATTTTCATGTCTCCAGCATTATGTTAGGTTTTAAAAATATCTCTTCTCTCCTTCTTGCCTGGACACTACATTTAGTAAATTTACCCTGCCCCCATGTAGTTCATTTCCCAGTAGTCTTATTTAGTGATATGATATCTTCCATTACACTCCTAAATACCAGCATAACTCAGGGTGTCTTTACCCAATGTGTAATTTTGTTCAAATCAATGCATTAAAATTACCACTTTCTATGTCATTTAAAAATTGCTGGAATAGGATGGAACCATTATGTGGCAAACTGTGTGCATACGGCTTGTAGCCCTGGCAATACTAGCATTGTAGAGAGCAGATTAACCAAGTTAAGCAAGGGACAGTTGCCATGGCACACAGTTATAGCATGACAATCCCTGATAAATCAACTTCCTGCTCTGCCCCTCCTATTCTTTGTACTTGATGAGGTAGAAGAAATGCAGTTCATTTTAGATTTTGTTAGTGTGTCTCTGCTCCAACATGGCTTTACAAAAAATGTTGCACATTTTTAGCAGTGAGATAACACATATATATATATATATATATATATATATATATATATATATATATATATTACACACACACACACACATATATATATATATATATATATATATATATATATATATATATATAAATATATATATATTTGTATATATTTTATTTTTACATTTATTAATCAGCTTAGTCTGATTGGGCTCAGAGAGCTCTTTTTCAGCGGAAACCCGAGGAGAAAAGCTCCAGGAAAGTAATTAAAAAATAAGAAAAACCTAACAATTCAAGTTGTAAGATAATAAACAATACAAAAAACAGACAGAAATATACAATACAGATATATACAAGGCAAAAGTACAGTATTCTTCCAATGTTTTTGTTTGGCTTGGTCACCTGCAGAAGGTTTTGTTGTGTGCTTCTGAGGTCAAGATTAGGTGTGTAGGGTGTAATTATGGATGTAAGGGCATTGCAGGAAATGGGGCTTTTTAGGGTGGGGGGGACTTAGGCCTTCTTAAGCTTTTCAGGGATATACAATGATATATATATATATATATATATATATATATATATATATATATATATATATATATATATATATATATATATATATGGGCTCATATTAAAAACACAAATGTTTACTTACCCGAACACCTAAACGCCAACACATCTTCGTCATGGTTGGCCCTTCTGCGGTATAGCTCCATAAGGTAAGTGTGTGATAGTTACAGACCTTAGGGTTAGGGTGTGGGTTAAGGTAAGTGCACAGATGGTAATGTATGTTAGATTTAGTGTAGGGTTAGAAGTAGCATTTTATTAAGTGTATGTGTGTGGATTATTTAGTTTGTTTGGGTATAGCTTTTTAAGGTAAATGTGCGATAGTTACGGACCTTAAGGTTAGAGTGCAGGTTAAGTTTAGTGCATACATGGTGGTATATACAAGATTTAGTGTAGGGTTAGAAGTAGGGTTTAGTTTAGGGTTAGAAGTAAGGTTTTGGTTAGTGTATGTATGTGGTTTATTTAGTTTGTTTGTGTAGGTAGTATGTAGCAGGCGGTAGGATGGGACAAGTATAGCATTTCGAGTTTTTGAATTTCGCGGTTTAGGGCGTTCAGCGTATTTGTGGTTCGTGGAATATGTGTAAGCGTTTAGGTGTTCGGGTAAGTAAACATTTTTAATATGAACTCATATATAGATATATACATGTTGAGAGATCTATAGACATTAATATATGTATCATATGATAAAATCACTGTTGACAGCTGCTGCAACATGTAGCTCTGGATATGTCATATAAGACACAAATTTTTGTTGCCTCTTCTGCAAGTAACATTCTGCATCCGTGTCATGAAACATGTTTCCTTGAAATGTATAAGGTAGAGAATGTTTCATTTCTTTGTTTAGTATTTGACTAACATTTTCTGCTATGTTTTCAGTATAAGTGAATCAAGATATGTAAATACTGCTCTTATCACATGTGAAAAGCACATTGAGGGCTTCCAATAGATACCTTTACTATGACTTTTTAATATTTTTTGATACAATTGTTTATGCTGTGTTTGCGTATATGTCTACATTTATGTGCTATTATTCTTTTGCTATGCAAAATAAATAAAACTGAGTCAGAAAAAACTGAAGACATACATTTTGTGGTTATTTAATTCACAAGCTCCTATTCACAATGAATAACACATTCATAAATGTCAAAGTTACCAGAGTATAAGTTTCTCTCTCATTTACTTTTCCTGCATTTCAACACAGAATTTTCTATATAATGTTTGTTTTCTAAATGTTTCTGGTATAAATAAAACATTTTTCGGGCAGTACTTGAGAAATGAACAGTAATTAAAATGAAATACTGTGAATTACTCAGTACTGTAATTCTAACGCTTGTAAGGATAAGCCATGGAATTACAAAAAATAACTATGAAAATACAGGAGAACAGTGTATATCCATCATTGCCGTTCTTTATAGTTGTTTTTTGCAAGGAGGTAAGTCCCCCTGCACCCCCAATTTGGGGGTGGAGGTCCTCTATACCCCCTATATACCTACTCCAAGATCATCATACCACAGAGAAAATGAAATATTCCAAGAAACGGCAATCTTGGACTTAGTAAATATATATATATATATATATATATATATATATATATATATATATATATATATATATATATATATATATATAAGTCTGCCACTTTCAGTCAGTTGGTCATGTCATTCCAGAACTCTCACTAATGAGTCTTGTAAATACCAAACCATTGCCACTGTTGAAAACAACAATAATTAACAATTTATGGTCAAATAATTAATATTGTAATTGTATTTATATAATTAAAAGGAACATAATGCTGTATATTTTACTTTTTTATATCTTAATTCTAAACTTCACAGACAATAAATCCTTTGCAGAACTAGTCTCACGAGAAATTAAGGCAATAAAAAGTTTAAATCATGAACAAAAGTGACTTCTTGACATTACATTTCATCCATTAGAGTGTTTTAAAAAATGAAACAGTTTTCTTAGTCCATTTAATCATCAGCAGAAAAGAGCAATCTGACATCTTAATGGACTAAATAATAAGTTACACAAAATGCTCAAGCTTTCGGACAAACTGAATCCTTTCTGTCTTGTTGATGATGAGTTAATTACACATAGAAAAATGTGACTTTATTTGTTGACATCTGACTGACTAAAACAGTGTAAATGGAACTGATTTATCTTACAGGAGATGGACAGTAAATAAAGAATGCCAAGATTTGAGGAACTCTGCCTAACATCAGTATACCTACTCCGAAAAATGACCATATAACCAAGCCACAGTGTCCACATTACAAGCATGGCTTGAGCATTTCCTGCATAATGTAAAAAAGCCTTCATCTGTACTGTAAACTGAAAAGCTTCCTTAAATAAAAAAATATTAATTTAATTTTCACGATTATCATGAGTTACTTAGACATGCAAACAATACATCAGTACTACATAAAGTTTTCCTAACTTTAACTTTTTCTTCACAGGTAGAATACATCATCCTTTTATAGTTTCCTTGACATTAGGGCAGTCTGTTTAGCCAGGAAGTTAACCAAACCCCAGGCTGCTAAATAGACACTTGTTTTTTGAAACTGGGCAGAAATGTATTCTAAGAGAGAATGCAACAGGATTTGTTCTGCATACTTTCTGCCATCAAGCCTACTGATTATCAAGCTAAATGTTATTTTTTTCATCTGAGTGTTTTTTGCCTTCATGCCTGCTGAGCATTCTACCTGCCCATGCCAGTCTTGAGCCCTTTCATTCTGCGCTCAGTATGGAGGTAGGAGATGACTATAGTAGGGCCACCATTCAAGCAGCCATGGTGATTGTTTCTGCCCTCACTGATATCCTGGAAATAAGGACTTTTGCAATGAAAGCCTTAACCTTTACTCTGGTTGGGGGGCATGTGACCTGTCACTCTGGAGGTCACTAAAACCTAATGCATGCCTCCTTGCATTCACATATGAAGAGTGCAATCAAGTGATGCCTTACTGAGTTAGACGCCTGCATGTATTATCTTTTTTCTGTGAGAATGTGACAATCCACAGGTTCCTTAGTACCTGATACCCCCAAAATGGGCATACCAGTTCTCCCCATCCTTGATCTAAAATTGATTAAGGCATTAATTGAATCCACTCACCTTGGACATATTCAGGTCTTTATACTTCAATGTCACCAGAGATGGCATTCAGCGATTGACATGCTGTGATGAACATGCATGACAACAGATAAAACAGGAATTATATGTCACCAGAGATAGCATTCAGTGATTAACATGCTGTGATGAATATGCTTAATAACAGATAAAATAGGAATCACTCATAAGTCTAAGGTGTCTCATAAAACAGGAACAGCTACACAGGCCAGGGTGATTTGATGCGCTTCGGGACTGGTTTTAAGTGTAATGTATATAAGTGCAATCTTCACATTGACAAAACTGTAGCATCAAAATAAAGAATATGTACTAAGTCCAAAGCTGTGTCATTCTGGAGCATTCTGCACACTTCTTGGGTACAGCAACCTTACAGTTAGAATATATAATTACTAAGGATGTAGGGACACAGACTATACCCCTGTCAAAATACCTTAATTATGTTGCACAGAGTTCTAAAGGTGCTGTTTTTTTACCTATATTGTAATTAGCATTTTTTTTGTGTGTGAAAATGCAGTTTCTCTCAGCACACTTTTGAAAGGGAACCATAGGTGGTGTATCTGCAAAAGAAGATTTAGCAAACACATCGATGTCTATGGTAGGTAAGATACGATTATCTTGTTTTTATATGACACAATTCAGTCTAAGAAAGAAAAAAAGTTTCAGAAGGAAAAGTACAAGAGACATATATGCATACCAAGCCTGGAAATGTATTAAGTTTTTACCCATTAAATTAGAACAATACATGAACAAATATGCTTGATGACTGGTCTGAACCAAAAATTGCATCTTCTGTCAGAGCAGTTGGATTTGCAAGTACAGGACTGCAGTCAAGAAACAGAGTGCATGAAGCACCACCATTCTACTCCAAATCTATGAAAAATGTAACATTTTCAACCACCTTTGTACCATAAGAAAGGTACTTAGTAAGCACTTCTCAGTGCTGTCAGGCCCTAGACTCACACTAAGGTATAGCAGTGGCCACTACAGAACAGCAACAAAAGCATTTTTACAGATTTACAATTAAATGTTGTTCATTTGTCAGAAGGACACTTTGCTTCTATTTGTTTGTCAGTGTGTCAGCACTAAGGGTTTCAAAGCTTTCAAAGCCGAATCACTTAGCGCTTCTGCACTTTTTTTCTGCAAATAGTAGTACATTCAGCAGATACTACAAAGAATTGTGATCAGATCTCTCTGATCAACATTCACTTATGTGTTGTCAACATGATTATCAAGATTCACCTCAAAAGATGAGTGAATTTCCTGACATTGAACCCATAACAAGTGGGTTACCAATGGAGACCTTATCTTAACTCTTTGTATTAAAAATGGTTACACTATACATTCATGGAAAAAGCTCATGCACATTACAGAAATATGCATTTCTTCATTCTGACCTTGATGGTATTACTTACATAACATTCTTTTGGCACAATGCGTCTTATAAATATGGCAAAGAGGGGGGAATAGATTGTTCCCATGACTCACTTGGACTTTGATTTCCAAGAATGAAATTCTGCTGACTTTTAAGGTTTTTAAACTATAAGTAAGGTGCACACTTTGATTAAAATCACTCCTAAAACATCCTATGATCAGTAATGCAAGTAGCAACCACAGTGTTTAAGAATATTAACATTAGCAAATATGAACACTCCCTAGTAAAATCTCACTCTAAACAATTAGTGAATCAAGACATACTTAAGCTTTAGTGAAACTGAAGTATTTACAATAAAACAGCACAACACAAGGCATACTTTAAAACAGAAACATCTAATTTAAACATATAGTTTAAAGACTCATAAGTTACTAATTTAAATACCGTTACAAAGAAGTATAATTGTTCTCAAAGAAGATAAAGTCTGTACTCTGTGTCCCTGCTCACTTCCATCTTTGTTAATAATATAACAGACTTCTTTATACACAGGCACACAAGAAATCAATGATTTGCTCTACTTGAAATGTATTATGGTTTCAGAATGGAAATCCCCGGGTATCACTTCTGTGTCACTGTTAGACAGAGGCACAGTATACTAACCTCGAAAAAGGGCATAACAAAATAAATTTAAAATGGGTGGCGAAAGCCAAACACATTCTGGCTAGGCTTATAAATGCCCTAGGGCAGATAGCCTAGTATGAACCTATGAATAAGAAAATTAAAGCACCTTTAACTTTGCACTGAAAATGCTAGTCAGCTTTGCCATCAGAAAGTTGTAATAGTAGTTAAATACAATGCTACAGTGGTCTTCTTTCCCAAACTACTTGAAGTACTCGTTTCATATACTTAATACAAAATAATTGTACACATTCACAGCAGGTATGAACTATATGAGGAACTGGTTATGATTAAGCATCACTTCTAAAATATAGTGGAAAATATTTATTTTTATGAGGTCAAGGATCTTTGCTTATGGTGACTGCAACCACAATATTAAAAGGCAGTTGTTTCTTGGAAGGAAACCTATGACAAATCATCTGGGCAAGATTTTCAAATATATTACAATGTAAATAATGGTTTATACCTGTATGGATGATGGCTGGGCTATAAGTAAGGCTGTGCAACAGAAAGTTTATATTTTTGTACTGCTGTGTTGGAGAATACATTTGAGAATTCTATGGGCTGCAATAAGAGCAGATCATTCAGTACTTAAGGAAATAATCGCAGACTGCCCACTGTTAAGTTCTGATAGTAAAACTAAACAAGATAAGTCATCTGACATGATGTGCAGTTCCCTGAAATGCTGCACTCTCAACTCAAAGTGGATGCTTTAGCAGGAACCACATATGCAGGTATTGGCATTCATTTATGAAGTTGATAGCCTCCCGCACCATTGGCACTTGCCGATCATGTCCTGTAATGCTTGTGATTGGGGAATCTGCCTCCTTTGCCCCACCCTAGTTACTGCTCTGCAGAAATGCATATATTTTAACCACATAATATGAACATTGGATGTTGAGAAAGATCAAAGGCAAAATAAATGGAGATAACAGAAGTTAAGATGGCTTGAAAGTATCAGTGAAACAATGAATATACATTTTCAAGAACTTAAAGAAGCAGTTAACAGACAGACTGAGTATTGTAAAGCTCCTGAGGTCACAAAGAATTGAATTAAATTTAAGTAAATGACTAAACAACAACATTAGTCGGACTTACTTTTTTAAATGTATTTACTTATTTTGCACATTCATCATCCACTCTCTCACTCATTCATTCATTGATTCATTCATTCATCTGTTTAATCATTTGCTTTTCTGTCTGTCTACTATCTATCTATCCATGTATCTATCCACCTGCTTGCTGGGAAGTCTCATTTTCAGTTGAGTCCCACAGGGGCAACTTCATTGCAAAACAAAATCAGTGATACACAACTGATAACAAAACAACTCTGAAATAAAAGCAGTATGGTACACTTTACAAGAATCATAAATCCCATTAAATCAGAAACAACATAGTGCACATTCACAATGGATACATGTAAACAACAGAGAAAGCAATTCTGAAAAGCAAAAAAAAAGCATGAAAAAAAGCACATGAAATAAAATGCAGTCAAAAAATAGGAAGCAATAATGGTGATACCAAGGCAATTCAACACAGACTTCGAAAATGGTATGAACTGAGTAGTGCAATAGCAGAGGCAGCAAACAAATGTAATTACATAAGCACGTAGTAGTAATGACTGCAACATATATCTGAGACTCACATGTAGATCTATGGGTGCAGACAGATTTCAGGTTCTGCATTATGCAGATGTTGTCCTAGCTGAACATGATCTTATATACCATCTGAACTGTGGCCTCTGTGTAGTTAGATGACTGCAGTTTATTATCCAAATACTACAGAGGTGGGTGTCTATGAAGGATTTGAAAGATGTCTGTTACTCTACTGTACTACCCCAATATACTCAAATTCTCTCCTAGTCTATCTTGTATTGCCCTTCTTGAAATTGGAGGGAACTTTTGAATATGAGTTACGGCTGTGCTTGTAATGGTCTGCAAACTGACTGCCTAGTACTTACCTGTGAATCTACAAACCTATGAACTATGAATAGTTTGCTATTTTCCATAAATAAACAATATGTCAGTCTGGCTCTCTGATAGAACCGTGAGTACAATGCATATGACCTGCGATCAGTTAGCAACCCAAATTCAGTATTACGCCCCTCTGAGACCACTAACAACAGCTTTTAAAATACAGACTTAAAACTGATGAAGCGGTACAATGTACAAACATATACATGCAAATAATTTAATTACATCCCTATCCCATTCTTATCTACCTACTGTCTAAAATTACTGCATTGTAAGGTATTAATTTCATTGCCTCATATTCCTTTTTGCCTATTCACAAAATAAGTCTTGGCCTTGCCATTGTATTATTATTATTTGTTTATCATTTGCTAACTGGGAAAGTCTGACTAGGACAGAGCCTATTTTCAGCAGAGGCCCAGAGAGAAATGCACCAGAAACATGTCTTTGGAATGTGAGAGAAAACCGTTGTACCTAGAAGAAACCCATATGAATGCAGGAAGAACATGCAGACTCCACACAGAAGGCACCCTAGCTGAGAATTAAACCAGAGAACCTCTTGCTGTGAGGTGACAACATTAACCCCTGCACCACTGCATCTACTCTAATCTCTACTTCTAAATAAATGTTCTAGCCTATAATCAAAGTCTATTAGAATATGCCAGTATTACTGACCTCATTAAGAGCTTTGATATAGCTGACCACTTAGTTTTTATTTGTAAACTTGCTAATGTTGGCTCTGATTCTGCTCTACTGTGATTATTCTCCAAATTCACTTAGAAATAACAAGCAAGTCCCTCATCAGCACTAACATAGAAAGGAATACTCCAAGTATGCCGTAATGGATGCTTTTTAAGCTTTATTTACTTCTTGTAAACTAATTAAGCAATGATGCCAGTGATTGCCTAATCAGGAATTTTTTCCATGAAATCTTTATTTTTTCAGAGTGAACAATTAAGTAGAGTTTAGCAGAAAAGATACTGTCTGAGTTGGGCAGGAACAAAACTTTATGGGGGGAGAATTACATTCCAGGAAATTGTGTATGAACTACTGCATGAATTCTAAAAAAATCTGTCTATCTATACCTCTGCGGCTCAGAAAGGATTTCCTGCAAAATATATACTTGTAATGGCCTTGCAGGGATTTGTACTACAGCCACTACAATTTTTTTCCTCCTTGTTAATGGTTCTGCTAGTAACTTTGTTCATAGGATCATAGCAGGTTACGAGATTAATGGCCCTAGGGCCTTTACAAGCCTAGCCATGTCCAACCCTTATTCCCAAGAGTGTCTGTTTAAAGCAGACACTAAAACCAGCACCTAATGCCCCTGTCCAAGAGAGACACAGGTGGAACCTCCAAGGTAAATTTACAATTACCCATCCAATCATTCAAAGTGCACTTAAATAAGATCAATGAGGGGCTCTGTGTAACATGAATTGGAACCCTATTCCAAAGGCGAGGCAACCTCTGAGAGACAAATCTATCCCTCCAGCAGGTTCTGTTGATGTCGCATACCAGGCCAAGGTCCTTAGGGCAACTTACCCATGTGCCATTTGACCTGTGAATGTGCAGTACTCCGATTAAACCAGGGTCAGAGATTGTCTTATATGCAAGGCACAAGTCGCCTCAGAGTAGTCTGTATGACACAGAGTAAAGTGACAGTCCGTTCCTTCCTACTCTTAGACAGCAACTTCTTTCTCTTACTGTATAGCCTGTTAATGGCAGATGTCCACCAGGCAGGTTTGGTCTTACCTGAAGATCTTACTTTGGTCCTATCAGATACTGCAGAGTCAATACAATTGTAGAGATGTTCTTATAAAGCATTGGTATATAACCCAACATAGGGTTCAATTCCATCTGTGGGGAGAGGGACTACAAAGCTATTTATGCTGTCTTGTAAGAGGTTGTAATTGGCCTTGGAGAAGTTTTTTAGTCTAGTTGCTTCTAATGGGGGGGAGGGGTATGGTGTTATAGTTTCTTCTAACAAGACTGATTTGTGGTCAGATTTCACCAGGGAGAGCAGTACACTGGGGGTGGTGCAATGGTCCCCCATGTTGGTAAGCACCAGGTCTAGGATATTTGAGTCTGCTGTGGGGGTATCAACCAGCTGATCCAGAGTATTGGAGTTAATGAAATCCAGGAACCTTTGGGCAAGTGAGTTAGCACACGTATTATTTTCTCAGTCAATGAACAAGTAATTAAAGTTGCAAAAACCAGGGTGCTTGGGTTTATCTTGATTGACTCAAACAGATCCAATTAGGCTGAGTGGCTGTCCTGTTTCATGGACTGGTCCTATAGCTGGCAATGAGTTGAAGAGGGGTCTTACCAATAGTCAATTGCACCTGAAGTAATTCCACGGAACTGTGCTGTGTAACCAATCTAGAGGTGTAGTTATCTTTAATGAATAATGATACACCACCTCCTTTAGTTCTTACACCTTCAGTTTGTGGTTTGAATGCATGGAAGGAAATGTAACCCAGTATGGCTGAGGTGCTCTCTGCAGCCTTAAACCAGGTCTCTGTGACTGCACAGATGTCAGCATCTTCCAAGGTAAGGACTGCTTCCAGTGAGTGCAGTTTCAGGTTTAGATTCCTAGCTTTTAGCAGCATGTCCTTGTTTTTAGAGAGTATTTTTATATCAGGAATTTTGTTCTTGTGACATTGCCTAAAAAAGGTACTATGGGGTGGCAAGAGCTTAAGCCAGTAGCTAAAATCCCATGGGTGACAGATGAAGACCATCTCTGGCAAAACATCGAGGTATGTCTGCCATATCATCCCAGGCTGACAGACACTGGATCCCCTTAGAATGACACCAGATTGAAGTCAATCATTTTTTGTTTGTATTGCGACATCATCCTAGGCAAAGGTTAAATTCCGCTCAAGGTTAGGGACATACCTGCCTGAGACACATAATCAGAGAGTTCAGTCATATCTCTCTCCTCTCCATATAGTGCAGTGAGGTGTGTCTCAAGTTATTCACACCAACATGGACTATGATGGAGTCATAACAGTATCTGTTGTTGAGGAACTTGAGTGCATGTGTGATGTGGTGGATCCTGGCACCTGACAAACACTTAAAAATGGCCTTTTCCTTATCCAACCTGATGAGAGGGACATCGGGGTGTCTCATAATGGAGTCACCTATGACTAAGATGTTTGGTTTTGCATTATGCCTTAGGGGCTTGTATGATGAGACACAGATGTTATGTGTACTATGTTCTGCAGGGGATGTATTATGTGTGGCTTGCTTGTGTTTGGGAGGTCTCTGGTGTTTAGGAAATCTTTTGGTAAGGACCTCCGCATATGTAGGTTTTTTGGTTGGTGCAGTAGGTGAGATGTGCATGCTGACAGCCCACTTAGTGTCAGATTTACTGACTGGTGAGTGAGAGAGCCTGAAGTCTAGGTTCTTAATATAGATGCAGCTCTCACATATTGAATTTGTGTGAACTAGAAGAAGCAGGTTGTCGGTGTACATGAGGCAATTGCTACATTGCTTCAGGAGGCCCATGTCGACTAGGCTGGCTGGGGAAACTGTAGGAAATTGGCAATTCATAATGCTAGGTAAGTTAATGTGGTCAGAAACAGGGAGAGGACATTAGAAGCATTCAAAAAATATGAAAAGCTAGTGGGTAAGATCTGTATTGGTACCTCAGGTGCTTCGCTGAACGTATCACCTGTCAGTGAGGCACAATGATGAGACCTCACCAATGGAGCACCGGCAGAGTACCAGGGGAAAATCTGCATGCAGAAATGCTTGTATTTATAACCAATGGTATCCCCTGCTGCACAGCAGTGCGTAATGCTCAAACAAGTGCAAACCTGTGCAAGTGTGGTGCTTATGTAACAAATGTGAGTAAACTGATTTAAACAAATTAACCAATAAAAAAGCTCAGAACTTAACCCTGTTCCAGCAATCTTCAATCAGATGAGTTCTAACTGCACACTCCTGCCACAAGGGTGCAGGGGAACCCTCTCCAACAAAATATAGCCTGGTTTAGTGCTCGTTATCCAAAAAGAACTAGATTCAGCAGTTCTGAATCTAGTCTCTGTTATAGCAAACAAAATGCAACAATTTCAGTAAAAACAGCACAAATAAGAGTGATATAGTAAAGATACTGTAGTGAAAAATTATACGTATGTTTTGCAGAAATCAACTGATGCCTTAGATTAATCAGATAAACACAGCAGAGCAGTAGCTGGTCACCAAACTCTGTGGACCTTTGTTAAAACAAGCCCAAACCTGCTCAAACATGGTGTTTATGTAGCAAATGTGGGTAAACTGATTTAAACAACAAAAAAGCTCAAAACTGAGCCCAGTTCCAGCAATCTTCAATCAGATTAGTTCTAAGTGTACACTCTTGCCACAAGGGTGACCTTAACCCAGACATCAACATCCTGCTATAATCAAAGTTTCTGACTGATGATGAGTACGTATGCATATATATGGGTCCACGACAGAAGAACGAAACGTCGGATCACAGATGACCACATCGCTGAGACAACATAGTCGACAGCAGACATCCCTGACAAAGGTAAGTGAAGTAATTACAGAACGGAACACATTTCCATTCCCATAATACACATGAAACGCACATTAAAATATGTATAGCAGGGGGGCAAGCCCCCCTGTGTCCCCCACCCCCTTCTTAAATATACAAACTCTGAGATCACACTACAGTGAAGGAATGGGACTAACTCCCATTCCGCACTATTCACCGTTGTCGGAGATGTCTGCTGTCGGCGATGTGGTCATCTGTGATCTGGCATTTCGCTCTTCTGTCGTGGACCCATATATATATATATATATATATATATATATATATATATATATGAATATATGTGTGTTTGTGTGTGTGTGTGTGTGTGTGTGTGTGTGTGTGTGTGTGTGTGTGTGTGTGTGTGTGTGTGTGTGTGTGTGTTATTAAACAGGCTATACAACTAAAGGGAAAAAAATATGGAAAAAAATCAGGAAGGGTAATTCCCATGAAGATACAAACTCTCTCATCAATGTAAATAAACAACTAAGAGGGCTAATTAGGTCAAGTAATGCCAACTTTGAGATAAAGATATCCTCACAGGTAAAACCTCAAGGGCGATACACAGCAATGTGCTGAATTGGTGGTTAATGATGCCACAGTCACCATGCCTGGTGATATAGCAAACCTGTTAGCAGATAAAGTCAGTTTCAACTTTACCACCCTAACCCCCAACCACCCCCCCAATGGTTGACTCAAACATAACCTCTCAAACTAGTAACTAGCTTAACTTGGGCAAGTGGATGGGGAACAGGAAAATTCATCCCTGGCTTGGTACCTATGGCTCTAATGGACATGGGCAGCCTGTAAATGGTTCAGTTCTCAGGCTGCTGCTTGCAAATATTTCATCTCCCAAACCCCTGCTTACACTTACCAAGGGGTACCAGAAATTGTTAGAGATTGGGGATGCATAGCTAGGCTTAAAAAGGCCCTTGTGGTCATTAGCCTAGTACTCACCTATGAACCTATGAATCTATGAACATCTGGAACAAACTTCCACTGCATGTCAAGTAGAGTAGCACACTTGCTACCTTTAAGATAAACACAGATAATTTGACGGGCAGCTTCAAATTCTCTCCTGGTCTATCTTGTATTGCCTTCCTTGAAACTGGAGGGAGCTTCTGAATAGGCAATATAGCTATGCTTGTAATGGTCTGCAAACTGGCTGCCAAGTACTTACCTGTAAATCTATGAACCTATCCGCTATGAATAGTTTGCTATTTTGCATAAATAAATAATATGTTAATCTAGCTCTGTGATAAGACCCTGAGTACAATGCAGATATCCTGGGATCAGTTAATAACCCTAATTCTGGAAGAACCAACAAAGGGATGAAAATGGAAAAAGCTGAACCCACTTGCATCAGCAGGGCAGGAAGGGAGTGGCCCACGTCCAAGAATGTATGCTGAATTCACATTTGTTGGTGGAGACCAGACAATGAAGGCCTTTGCTTCAGGATGGGCATTGATGGAGTCAATGGATTTATGTCACTCATGATGACAGTCTCGCATAATGCCCACTGTACACCCAGTTCCAGAAGCCCCCAAATGGGCATGTGCAGTGAGCAATGGTAGGGTTAAAATACACCCCCCATGAACCCGCCCAAGATGATGGCACCATTTCCAGTACCAACTTTCTCCCAAAGGGAAATAAATGATCCATAGGCTTCTCATTCTGAGAGAAACTGAACAATTGGTGGGAGAGGTGACAGACAGGCGTGAAAGCCAGATATGAGGGGAGCTAAAATGAAAGAAAAAAACAATATACATGTATTAGTTAATCCACTGAACAGGATACATGTTAACAATAATATGTCAAATTTACAGAGTGAAACATGCAACACAGGTAAAAAAAAAAAGAGAGAGAGATACACTGCCAATTTTGAAGGATACTGTTGAACCAGCAAGTGTAATAACCACATACAAATAATGTATGTATGCTATACTACTAGATGCCTACTTCTCATATGAGGATTTTAGTATATAGGATACATTGTTAATTGTATATCTGACATATACACGTTAAAACAAAAAAACTGTTTATTACCTTGTACAGTGTGAGAACACAGTTGTACACATATGGAAATTCAGACTGCAAGTGAATCTTCTGAGTTGTTTCTAGATAGATTTCTAACAAACTTGTGCCATTTTTGTGAGCAAAGTTACAAGTTTTTCATATCTGAGAGATAATTATTGTTTTGGAAAAATAAATGCTCTGCTACAGCTCCCAGCACTTCTAGTTTATGTTTTGACTGCACACATCATGTTTCTTTTTTGCATTCCACATATTGCTTCAAAGTAACAACTGTGGCATAAATTGCTTCATATCTTTTTCTGCTAATCTGCTAAAATTTAACAAGTCACTGCAGATGAAGCTACAGTCTGCAGAGACTGAAAAATATTATTTCTACGATAATATGTATTACAATGCTGCTTAGTATTAAAGACAATAATCAGAGCATACGTTACAATTCATTTTCCATGCTTAATAATTGTTCCATTTTAGCATGCACACATTTCAATGTTCCATGTAAAACTCCAATATTTCCTCTCAAAATGTCCTCCATAACTAAGTCTGCTTTAGTTTTATCAAGCACATTTCTGTGAGGAATATCCTTTACTTTTCACAAAGCAAAAATCTCAACTTGTAGTAATTTTTTTCACCCAGTATGCAGCTTTTTTGTGACTGTGGAGCTATTATTAATCTTTATTAACTAATTTGTAATGGCTGTAGATGTTTCTGCAGCAGCAAGTGATGCTGCTGAAGAACTGCGAAACGGGTTTGGACAATGTTACTGTGTACTACTCTTAGAGCCACAGTAATTATGGCTTGGGCAGCATTACTGTGTACTACTCATAGATCCACAGTAATTATGGATTGGGCAGCATTACTGTGTACTACTCATAGATCCACAGTAATTATGGCTTGGGCAGCATTACTGTGTACTACTCATAGATCCACAGTAATTATGGCTTGGGCAGCATTACTGTGTACTACTCATAGATCCACAGTAATTATGGCTTGGGCAGCATTACTGTGTACTACTCATAGATCCACAGTAATTATGGCTTGGGGAGCATTACTGTGTACTACTCATAGATCCACAGTAATTATGGCTTGGGCAGCATTACTGTGTACTACTCACAGATCTACAGTAATGATGGCTTGGGCAGTGTTATTGTGTGCTACTCATACATCTACCATACTTATGGCTTAGGCAGTGTTATTGTGTACTACTCAAAGATCTACAGTCATTATGGCATGGGCAGTGTTACTGTGTGCTAGTCATAACACTACAGTACTTATGGATTGGACATTGTTATTGTGTGTTACTCAAAGATGGAAGGTACTTATGGCTTGAACAATATTATTGTGTGCTACTCATACATCTGCTATACTTATGGCTTGGGCAGTGTTACTGTGTGCCACTCATAGACCTACAATACTTATGTCTTGGATAATGCTACTGTGTGCTATTCATAGATATGCACTACTTTTGGCTTGGATACTGTTAACTACAGACACTACATAGATCTTCAGTTCTGCACATGTCCAAAATGGGTGCAGTTTGATTGCCTATGGACAAACTTTTGCGTGTTTACATTGAGTTTATGTTATTTATTCATTTGTACTTTGGACTTGTTTTAGTTGGATTTGTAACTGTTCTGCATGATTCCCATCAATTTTCCAGCTGTTTCTGTCAGTAATGGAACATACTGGTTTGTTGGGTGTGTGGTCCCAATCTTGTTTTCCTGACAAGCTGACTTATTGGCAAATTGAGGATCTGACAAGTGGAGGAGAGTTTGTGTTAATTATCCAGTTCTATAACTTACAGCAGTTGTTCTGACAGTGAACTGATAAGTATTTGAACGAGCGACTGGAGGATAGTTAGCCTTTGTTCACTGTTTATTCTAACAACCTACAGCAGTGATATATTGGTATTTTATTGCAACATTTTTGCATCTTATTGCATTCTCTTAGCAACAATGTTACCTTTCTTAACTCAGAAGCATCGCACAGTAAGAGACTCCATGTTTATTTCAGGAGTTAAGATATGTCCAATACATTTGTTTTCATTTGGAAATGCGTGTGAATACTGACTTAGTGCCAGAACCGTATTTTGTTTCTCCCTTTGTAGGTTGTGCTGGACTTATTTTGGACCGTTTGATGTGTAGTGTGCCAGCATTTGTAGTAATTTATCTGTTCTTAAATTAGGCTCATTATCCTTACTTTCACATAATCTTGCACGACTTAAAATATATATTTTTAAGTTTTATTTGCTGTTTTGCATTTATTTTGCTCTGATGTATATTTAGTGCTTAGAATATAAGCACTATAATAAATGTGAAGTTGAAATACAAAAAGGATTGTTGCCACTATATTTTTGAGAAAGGATTTTCAAATGTACTTTGCAGTAATCAAAAAGTTATTGCGAAATGGCTTTCTAGGAATCTGAACTCCTCATTTCTAACACAAAAGATCAACTTTTCAGTTGTCTAAAGTTGTTTTGAAAGAAGCTAACATGCTGTATGTATCAACATTTCTAGATATTGAGAGTAGAACAACAGCAACTCAGGAACAATTGGATGGTTGAAATAGAAACTGCTCGTGCGACAGGACAGTAAATCAAACGTATTTTAATAAAATAAAATGATATGATATATCAACAACAGTTACAGTTCAGAACAATGCCAGTAGAATTACTTGTTACATTTATATGGTAATAGCAATATGTTAATTGAATAATTGGAGGATCATAAAAAAGTCCGCCAAAATTATTAAAGCCATAAGAACACACTCAACGCAAGAACCCTGTGTCAATATTTATACAACAAAATTATTATAAGAATGTAATAAATACATAATGAATACAGAAAATAGTCATTCCTAATGGAAAACTAGGAATGGTAATACTACAAATATTTTATTACTAATATATATAGAAATTTATTATAAAAAGTTTAAAACATATAATTGGATCTGTAAAACAGTATAATATATATTTCACTCTATAAGGGTAAATCTGTGTAATAATCAATAAAAGTAATCAATAAAAGTAATGATATAAAATAAAAATATATGAAATAAAATCATTGAGGCCCGGGGGTCTCGTATTGTCTTTATGTGAGAGCAAATGGCAGATTTTAACAGATGCTACGAGACCCCCGGGCCTCAATGATTTTATTAGCATCAAACCTTTTTTAGCTTTGGAATAATTTTTGGTATCACTCAGTTCCCACAATATTACTGATTATATCATTACTTTTATTGATTACTTGTATTGATTATGGAATGACTATTTTCTGTATTCATTATGTATTTATTACATTTTTATAATATTTTTGTTGCATAAATATTGACACAGGGTTCTTGCGTTGAGTGTGTTCTTATGGCTTTAATAATTTTGGCGGACTTTTTTATGATCCTCCAATTATTCAATTAACATATTGCTATTACCATATAAATGTAACAAGTAATTCTACTGGCAGTGTTCTGAAGAAGACTAACTGTTGTTGATATATCATATCATTTTATTTTATTAAAATACGTTTGATTTACTGTCCTGTCGCACGAGCAGTTTCTATTTCTACCATCCAACATTTCTAGATATGTATCACCATGTCTAGATAGTCTGTTCCATTATTTGTGTACTGACTGCAATGAACCTGCATCTCTTACATGTTCTATTACATGTAATTTAAACTTAAAGTGCATGTTCCTGATACAATGTACTAATGCTCTGGCAAATTAGCAAGGCCTGGCCTGCTCTAACTTTTGGGGTTTACTGGAAATTGCTCCCTATATGCAATGCAACGAAAGTGGATTTTTTACAGACACCATTACAATTAATGTAAAGCTCTTCTCCCCAAGTCTACAATGAAAATGGGCCCGACCCACAAAACAATTTAGTTAGCAGAAGCAAAATAAATAAATAGTTATTCATCCTATTAAGGGAATGTTACTGCAGGAACACTTTTTTTTTTTTTTTAGCAGTCACAGGAGTAATTTGGAGTGGAGAACTTCCCACAGTGCAGGTCCAACCATTGCATAGCACAGTATGAATGGAGCTGAGAGTGCTAAAATGATATTATCAAGCCTGGAGATCATGAGATATTTAGCAGCGACTGACTACTAAAAAAATAAATGTAAACTTTGCATAGTTAGAAAAATAAATACATGAAAAAGAGTTTTGCAGACTCTTGCAAAAAAATTAGAGTAGCAAAAGGAATATCCTCAGGGGTCATAGGAAGCATCTATGAACTGAAGTCTGAAAGAGTGTACACCATGAGGTGCCATTATCTAAATCAGCATGGCTATAGCTTCCACTCAAATTACACTCCCTATGCACTCACCTAAGAAATGGATTTATCCTCAAGATGCACACTTCAAAGTGAGTAAGTGCATGCATTTTCATGATGCAAACCCACTGCTGTGAGATTCTGGCTGAGCGATAAGTAGATGGAGTGGCTGTTACTTAGAAAAAGTGCACTAACTGGAGGGCATCAGATACTAAATGAGTAGCAGGAGCCAAGATGAGAGGCAAAACTCAGTTACGTATAAAGCTGTCAGCTCTGTACATACTGCTGCTAAGCGATATATTTGGAATCTTAGTGCAACTCTTTAACAGAACAGTATTTATAGTGGCTGCCTTACAAGAAAGGTATAGAGAAATATAATGAAACAGATGTAGTATTTATGATGGGTTTAGTATGAAAAGCAAAATGGTGGTAATAATAATAATAATAATAATACTAATAATAATGTTAACATGAAAAAGTATTAAAATGATTTTGAACCTAGCAAGCATAACACAAACCAAAGAAAAACTGGAAGCAACATAGGGAAGGTAAACAGAATTACTTGTAGAAAAGAAGATTACAAACTTCACCTTTAGAGAGTAAAACAAGACACAACAACCAGTGCCAAGCATTTAGAACTAATAGAAAGAAGACCGGCTCTATGAATGTCGCCATAAACTGCAATGATCTGGAAAAAAACTGAGCATGCTGAAATCACCACATGTAGACAGAGTTATAAGGTTATGCAATCATAAGATCAGAGGCTTTCAATATTTCTGGCTTAAGTTTTCAGTATAAACTTTTGTTGTAACCTTGTCTTAAGAGGAAAATTAGAAGAGCTATGGTTTTTAAAAAAATGTTAAAAATGGGGTCAAGTTCTAAAAATGATAGTGGTAATAGATATGAGGTAACCTAAAATAACTTTTGAATTCAATTTGCTGTCATGACACTGTAAACTGCAAAAGTTATAAAGCTACTTTTGAGCAATTAAAGGTGACCTTATCACTTTTGTGGTTTGCAGACACCTGTTCACAATTTTAAGTCAGCTTTCAACCCATTTTCACTAAGATAGCAGCAAAAGTATTCTAGTCTTGCTTTGACAGCGGTCTTATCATGGAAAAATTATTAACATATTCATTTCCGATAACCTCATCTCCTAATTTAGTGTGATTTTCAATCCTGATCCCTGATATGACAAATACCTACAAGTTGGTAGCTATTATATATGCTCATTGGAAAGCATACAGATGTTCAAGATAAGAAGTGAAAAAGTATTACATATGGTTTATATTCAGCAAGAACCTTTACTGATCTGTTCTGCTGAAGAACTCACATGACACATAGAACTAATTACTAGTAACTTCCTTTAAAACATAACAACTATAGCAATACTATATACCTCTATATGACTTCTATAATCCTCCAAGGCTTTAAAACATATATAATAAAGTATATGGTCAGGGATTTTGCCCTCATGTCCTATCTCCCTTGTGCATTTTCAGCTCAGACGTGCAGAAAAATGTTACTTATCATAAGGGAAGGAAGTAGACAAAGGCAATTTCACAGCTGTACTTTAGTCTATGAAGGGAATCTGTGTCACTTAGCTGCATGACATAGAAAATTTCAGAAAACACAAAGACACTGTAACACAAATATAATGAAATATCTTTTATTAGCCCTAAATTGGTTTTATAATTACATGAGACTTCAAGCTTGCATGACTGAGCCCTTTGTCAGGACTTATTAAGTTATTGATGTTAGATATAATTCTTAAATATCCACTTGTATCTAGAAAGGGAAATACAGTATTTATTTCCAGCTGTCTAGAAAAAGATGCCTGTGTCCCAGTGTCTTTGTGTTTTCTGTTAGCAGAGCAACACAGCACTTACTTTTTTCTTCCATGGAAATATTAGTGAATTTTGTGAATGGCAATTCAGAGTTCTAAGGGAATGAAGCCTGCCCTGATTTATAAACAGCCCTAAGGAAATATTACATCTTGCCCTATGATATGGAATTATGTCAAAATTAATAGTGAGATAACTGATAGCCAGGACTGTATAAAAAAAAAAGATGGACAGACATGTTTTTAACATCAGAAAATTGCAGACTAGATAATGGACCCTTGATCCAAAGAATGCAGTTAAATTAGCTAATGCAGGTAGCGCTGGAAATAGCTTATTTTATTTACTATAATCTTTAAATTTCAAAGTTCACATTACACGTTTTAATTACAAACACAGTTCAACATTTTGAAAATAAATGTTACATCAAAACCCAAGAAGGCAGCATTTGACAATCATAGTAAGGATTACCAAAGGACTGCACCAATAAGAGAACCGGATATTAATGACAGTCCCTGATTAAAATATCAAGTCACAGTTGTCACCAGAAAGTTTGTGG
The DNA here is from genome assembly GCF_019279795.1 of Protopterus annectens. NCBI lineage: Eukaryota > Metazoa > Chordata > Ceratodontiformes > Protopteridae > Protopterus > Protopterus annectens. Next base: position 451,159,975 of record NC_056741.1, on the reverse strand, counting down.
GCACTGTATTCTGATCAGTCAACCCACTGTTTCACAAAGACTGATAAACGCACATTGGTGTGCTATTTGAACAAAAAAAGGGAGAGATTAGTGGGAAAATTGTTCTCTGATCATAAGACTTTAGTAGTAAACTTGGTGAATAAAAGTATATAAGCAAGATGACCCTGGGATATTTTAAGCTTGGGGAAGACTGTCAAGATGCTATTTATCAGTTTATTTGACCAGGTTGTGGCAAGATCATGTTGTGTTATGGTGTACTTACAGTAACTTGGATGGAATGGTGGTGATCCTATGATCCTATAACCAGGTGGGAAACAGAAAATATATCCCTGGGATTCCACCCATGTCCCTGCTGGACAGGGACATTGGGTGCTTATTTGTCTAAACATGGGCTAAACTCTTGGCTAGGCTTATAAGGGCCTCAGGCCCAATAGCCCAGTAACCTCCTATGAGCCTATGATCCTATGAACTCTAAGTTGCTCGGTAGCTCATGCTTTCTGTGGGATTCGGGTTACAAAATATAGAAATACAAGAGTGCTTCATAGTTAGATTCCTCCTTACTACTTTGGGTCTTTTGTTCTTTCAGACTGGAGCAGACAGGCAGGAAACAGTGCTGTTTGGCAAGTTAGTATCGCTTGACATTTCAGGGGCAATTAAGACACTTACACCAAACAAATAAAAGTATGACATGGTGGTCCATGGTGTATACTTGTCCTGCAAAGCCCTGAAGAAAATGTAGAGAGACATATCAGAACTCTTATTGCATGTCACAAAAGCAGATAATGATATTGAAGAACAAAGAAAATATAATTGCCTTCAACAACTGGCTAAATAGCAGTTGTCATTCCAAGGTGATCTGTAACTGTCAGTCTAGGATGCAATGCTGGACAGTGGAAAATCTAAGTGACCATCTCATCTGCATAAAGTAACCCATTGGTATTTTTAGGTGCCAGAGAGAAAGAGAGTATTAATGTAAACTGTAAAAAAATGGTCCCAAGATAAAGATTGAGCCTTGAGGTATGCCAGACCGTAGTGATATATGCTGAAAGTGACTCTGTCCAATCAGAATCTGATGAAAAGAATTTGAGAATCATCTGAGAGTAGAAGGTGACAAGCCATTGACACATTGCTCATTTATTAAATCAAAATGATTTACAGTCAACACTTCAGGAAGGACTACAAAAATTATAACTGTCACTGTGTCTTTGTTAACAGATTTGTACATATGAACCAACTTCATTATGGCCAAGAATTTCAGTGAGCCATAGCTTTACGTCAGTTATTGTGACCTCTTTAAACTGACAATTTGTATTAAATCTGCATATGTTCTGTGCATTCTTGTGAAGTGTCAACGTAACAAACAGACTGCATCATTTACTTCTGTTTAGGAGGTAGGGGTAACACAAAAATGAGTAACATTCTCAATCTGAGCCTTCTGTGATGTATGTCACTCACAGATTAAACAGTCTGGACGATATTCAGATTTGCTGGTAAACAGCAATAATACTGGAGTTAATACTGTTTTGAGCAAACAGAAACACCTTATTATGTATTTTTATTCCAGATCTCTTGTTTTCAAATGAATGATGTGAGTTAGCTATGAGCTTAGGAATGATGCTTTTGGGCTTCAAACATGACTCAAGCAATTACAGCTATGCACAGAGTCTAAAGTTACCTAAACAAAAAAAGCTTAATCTTAGAGTCCTTTCCAATAGTCAAATGACAGTTGCAGCATATTTAAAAAGTTAAAACAATTTTTTTTTCATTATGATTAGACGTTTTTCATTTAGCTAATTATATGTGTATATGTCATTTTTTCTCATTATATTAAAGATGTTTTCCATGTAGCTAACTATACATGTATATGTCATTTTTCATAGCGCTACAACAGTTAAAATGCTGGTTATTAATTATATTTTGACTATCCCCGTCTGATATCAAAGAAATCTTACAGCAACATCTTTCATTTTTCTGTACATTTGACCCCTTATTGTACTCTAAAATGCAGGATAATCTTGGAATACTGTCAAAACCGTCACAGCCACAGATGGATAATCGTATGCCGCACATTAGTACACCACAGAGTTGCAGGCTCTGATAAAATTGCTAACATGTTGTAAGCCCACTACAGCCGGGAACATGTCATTTAGACGAATGTAGTTTTGGCAAGCACAAAAAACAAGTACTGTTTGCCAAAACTACTTTTGTTGACCATGGAGTTTGCTTTTTTTTCCACTTTTATATATACCAGCTCCAAGGTTGCATAAGTCCTGGTGGTATGGGATAATATTCAACAAATTTGGTTTCCATGAATGGTTTCCATTTTCCTTCCATGCACTGAAATTACCTTCAGCAAATCAACATGAATCCCTTCAGTTTATATTGTTTCCATGCAGAGTTAGTTTTACAAGTTGTTTCCATGCAGTGTTTTACAAGTTTTTGAAAGATGTAATCTCACCTCTGTTAGCATGGATGATAAGTACTGTGAGAATGGAACAGTTACTTCCATCTTACCGCTGGCTCCCATACTAAAACCCAGGAATAATCATATATTACAATATTCATCTCATCATATAGCATCAGTACTGTGGATGATAAGCTGCCTGTCATAATTCTTCCTACTAAGCCATAAAACCTTATTCCTACTTTGTGCACCCTGGTTGTGTTGTTTTGTTAAGAGGAGGCTTACAACTATAGCTTTACTGAGAACTGATTGCTCTGTCAACATCATTGCTTTCACATTCTGAGGTGGCATCAGCATTCATCACATTCACATGCTGAGGTGGCGTCAGCATTCATCACATTCACATGCAGAGGTGGCGTCAGCATTCATCACATTCACATGCTGAGGTGGCATCAGCATTCATCACATTCACATGCTGAGGTGGCGTCAGCATTCATCACATTCACATGCAGAGGTGGCGTCAGCATTCATCACATTCACATGCTGAGGTGGCGTCAGCATTCATCACATTCACATGCTGAGGTGGCGTCAGCATTCATCACATTCACATGCTGAGGTGGCGTCAGCATTCATCACATTCACATGCTGAGGTGGCGTCAGCATTACTTGTTTTAGCTGTTTTTCTGTTTATACTTTAAATTCTGGTAAAACTGTAACTCCTCTTGTCCACTTGGTGTCTACGTCTAGGTTTAAAACAGAGGTGCATACAAGACAGTCAAATATTTCTATGAATTATCTTGCAAGTATGCACACAGTCTGAAACATGATGCGGCCAGCTGCAAAACAAGGAAGGTGAATTTCTTCTAAGGCCAGATGCAGTTAACATATTTAGTATGCATGATAATAACTCAGTCTGGGTCGAACAATAGCTTTCACTACAGATCCATCCTTGTCATTCTCCGGTGGGTGGTGTATTATATATTGGATGAGAAGGAAAAGAAAAGATTTCTGAGGCAGGGCCTCACCTAGGATTTTACATTGGTCGTTACAGCTCCAACAAGTGTATGGTATTAGGTCATTTTTTATTTTTTTTATCTTTATTAAACTTGTCATTTTCAAAAAGTAACATGGAGACACAACAACATTTCTATTATATCATATAGTGTTCAGATATGTTTTCTTTTTAACAGTTTTCATTCACTCCAACATTATATAACTCTTCATGTATTGTTTCCAGAAATTTCATTTATTTCTATTCAGTTTATTCCTACCATTTTCTAAAGATCTCATCTTCAGTCCCTTCATGTCCTTTGCAATATTTAATATTGGAGTTATGGCTGGTTTAGATTTTGATTTCTATTTTCAGGCAATTGTCGATTGTGATACCACAACAGGAGGGCACCCAATGGATTTTGGAATTTTTATTAGATTGAAGGGTATCACAGAAGAAGATTAATCTATATGAAGAGCTTTTTGAAATAGTTCTTAGCGATAACTATTTCAGCTTTAAGAGGGATTTGTATTTAAAAAAATGTGGGGTGGCGATGGGTTCCCCCTTTGGAGCAGTGTTTGCTAACCTCTTCATGGCAACTCGGGAGCACAGGTTTGTCCTTACAAGCAAATTTGCATCTAGTATTCTACTTTATTTCCATTACTTGGATGATTTATTAGATGGAAGGGGAATGAGATCCAATTTAATTATTTCATAGAATATATAAATGCTACAACAGAGTTTTTACGGTTTATTAAGGAGTTTAGTTTGGGACACATTTTCTTTTTGGATGTTAGCTTGGAAAAGGATGTCATTAATGGAAGGTATATATCTATAATTTACTGGAAAAATAAGTATTCCAATAGTTTTTTACATTTTTCCAGCTCACATCCAATGCATCAGAAAAGATCAGTAGTCAAGGACAGCTGGTTAGGGCTGCCAGGATGACCACCCTGGATGAGCATTTCAAATATGAATGTGATTTATTGCACTCTATGATTATCAGGAGAGGGTATCCCAACAAAATGTTGACTGACTTAAGGAATGAGGTGGAATCTAAAAGAATGAGGGGTTATTTTTGCCCCATTTTGGGGCTTTCAGGGGAACCAGACATTATCCAAGTTGAATTAAATGAGAATGAACTTGTAGGTGGGATGATAGAACAAAGTACTGGATTAATCAGTACAGTCCAGTTTATTACTCAGTTCAGTTTGGATTATAGGGCTGTCTGGTCAATTTTGAATAAGAACTGGCCTATCCTGATAGAGGAAGGACAACAAAGGGATTATTCCCTAGTAGGACCCAAGGGGGAACCCTTCAATTAATGTTGGAGAAAAAGGATCTTTTATGGTAGTTAAGGTTTAATGCTTTTAAATGGTCGGGCCTTAATGAAATGTGTTCTATTTCCTGCCTACTGAAGATGAAAGCTTTGGAGCAATAACTTATGTTTATATTTTTACATTTTCATATGTTCACATCTTTGCATATTTTTGTTTAACCCACATATATATATATATATATATATATATATATATATATATATATATATATATTTTTTTTTTTTTTTTAATTAACATTTTAACTAATTTTAATACTAATGTTAATGTTTGATGATTTTCTTTTTGCAGCAATTTTTATTGCTGTTTTTTTGAGTGGTTTCTTTAAAAACATGGGGGATGTGATAGGTTGATTGATGAATTAATGCTATTTGATTTCTGTATATAAGGATGTGGCTAAAATGGATATTATATCTGAAGAAGTTCACTTGTTGGACGAAAGCGCTAATAAAATTCCTTTTGGATTATAATTACAGTTTCTTGGTTGTCCGGTTTTCCTCCAGCTGCACCACGGTATTTTTCTTCATCATGCACATGGAAGTAGAGAAAAAGGGCTGAGCTGTTTTATCAAAGTTGAATGGGAGACCTCAGAATGACAGAAATAAGCAGCAAGAAGGATGAGAAAGAAGGAAACAAATAGAGACATAAACAATAAATGATAGACCGCAAAGCAAGTGGCTGGAGACAGAATTTCAACAACATTTACATTAACTGTTAGGCTGGCTGAAAAGCAGTGCTGACATCCCATGAAAAACACACACAGATACAAACAGGCTATACATCAGATTAACATTGGGAATAAAATCAGGCTAAGACAGAAATGATGAGGTGAAGCAAAGAGCAAGCCAGCTGCTTCACAGGATAGTGTAGCAGTAAGCACATCATCACAATGAAATAATGTAAATGAAAAAGGTTTTGTTAAGAAAAACAAAAACACAATGCCCCCCCCCCCCCAAAAAAAAAAAAAAGAAGTGGTGACACTCACACCATCAGTCCTCCCATGCTTGGAATGCCCTGGTTAGCCAAAATTAGTTTTCATAAAGAATATGGCTGCTCTGCAATTTTTCCATACAGAAGCTTTCTTATAACAGGAGGAAATTACTTCTATACCTGCTCTTATTGCACAGGAAAAAAAATAAACTTTTACTAGGTAAGGAACAGCTGTAGCTATCGCAGGGTCAAAGGGGCAGCTGCCCTGGGCATGATCAGCACCATATAACAAGTGTCAGTTTGTTCCTGCAGTCAGTGGTGTGAGCACTCAATCCCTTTTGATAATGCCTGCTTAACAATTTCAAAAAGAACCTGTATGTTATCAACCATAGCAAGATGCTAGATAGCTCTGAGTTACAGACTCTGGAGGAAAAATAGGAAATAGCACAAAATAGCTCTTTGTGTAGAACTGGAAAACATTTTTTTCTATTTTTTTTTGGTAGGGGATCTTCAACTCTGGTTGAGAGGGGGCACCATGCCCCAGCTACAGCTTCAGACATTACTTTCAATAATCTGGTGATACAATGTAATGGTTGTTCCTAACAACATGAGGCATTTTAGAGGTTTCTCTTGGGTGCATAAGGGGTATTTCTCCTGATCCACTAAAGCTGAAAGATACACAGTGTCACTCATCTCTCTCTCTCTCTCTCTCTCTCTCAAAAAGATGACAAGAAGGCAGGGTATTTCGTTTAGATGCTTTAATACATAGAAACACATCAGGATGGATAGCAGCATCATAAAATACAAACAAACTGGTTAACAGACAGACCTTACATACATACATACATACATACATGCTTACATCTCAATGGCTTACTACAAAATGGCAGCCTAGCTTGCACATGCTCAGTATTTATATACTTGTGCAAGCCTTGGATAGCTTCTTAAAGGTACATACACCCACACACTGATCTACATCCTCCCTCTTAAAAAGATTGCCCTTTGTAAAAACAATATCAGAGCTAGACCTGCATTACTATATACATTAGAAACAAAACACAATGTTCATGCCAAAGTTGCTTCATATCTGGCACAGGGTTTAGAGATGCAACCCTATCTCGTAACATAACAATCTGGACCAAATTTAGCAACAGGGACAGTGTTCGGTGAACAACTCGTATCAGGAATTTCTGGATTTGTCACAGGAATGGGAATATCCTCTGGAACTGCCTCAGGAATTGGAATACTGGATAACTCACTCTGAGATAAAGAGTCTTTCTCACAGGCTATGTGCTGTGGTATAGGCTCAGACACCGGTCTCAGATATTTCCAATTCCACCTAAACTCTGCTCTATGTTATTCCACAATGTATGATCTCAGCTCTGGGAAAATATTCTTCATGACACCAATCCGATCATAACCTTGGACGTTTGCACCCTTACAACTTCTCCTTCCCGTAATGGATTGAGCAGTTTGCTGGTTTTATCATAGTAGAACTTCTGGGATAGGTGGTTCCTCAACAGATTATGTTTCACTGATCAGCTGTTCTTGACACATGGAACCAATAGTTGACTACTGATTGATAATGTGCTTCTGGTTTATCTCGATAGAAGTCTCTGAGCAGGTGAACCAAGATGTTTATCATGAGGAATATTTCTGAGATTCAAGAGATTCAGGAAAACATCACTATTATCTTGTTTTGACTTTTCATGCAACTGTTTTACACTTTGAACTGCACGTTCTGCCAAATCATTTGACTGCGGGTACTCTGTGCTACTCATGATATGAGCAAAAACCCATTCTTCAGCAAATCTTTTGAACTGTTGGCTTGCAAATTGTGTTACATTGTCAGAAATAACTTTGTGCGGACTACCATGGACAGCAAAATGATGCTTCATCTTAGTAATGACAGTGCTCCTCACTATATCCGAACTATCTTAAATCAGCTGGACTAAACCACTACTTCCACTATGTTGCAAAAGCATGGAATTCTCTTCCACTAACTGTGAGAACTACTTCCAACCTACCTACCTTTAAATCTGTACTGAAACAACACATGATTAATTCCTGGTTGTGCCATTGCTCCGATCTAACCTAACCTATTCTCCAGAACAAACCACTCTGAATCTCTCTCTCTCTCTCTCTCTCTCTCCATCTGTACTATAGCAATCTGTATCACTTACTAGTATATAGTGAAATTTAATTACCAGATATCCCTTAACAATATAGTTACTTCTTGGAACTCTTGGAATTATTCTTCTAAATACCATGTTTCTGTATAATGTCTGTGTTATTTGTAGCAATGTTCTTACTTCTTAAAACTCATGTAATTACCTTGTTTCTGTATAATTTTTTTTTACTTGTATAAAGTTTACATCTCTGTAACTGGAGCTATTCTCCCCGGACCTCCGCTGAAAATGGGTTCTTTAGACCCAGTCAGACCATCCTAGTAAACAAATGTCAAATAAATAAAATAAATAAATAAATACTGGATGCTAGATTAGGGAGTAGGTCAAATCTTAAACCAACTAGAGTAAGTGTCTACCAACACCAAATAATGTTGACCATTCCACTTGAAAATGTCAGTGGCTACTGTCGACCAAAGTAGTTCAGGAATCTGGTTTAGCTGAAGTGGTTCCTCCTGTTGATGTGGCTTTGTACTATTACATACTGAACAGGATAAAAGTGCTCTGTCAATGTCCTGTGACACAGAAGGCCAAAATACTAGTCCTTTCACCCTTCATTTGGTAGATTCAGTTCTGGGGTTACCATGATGCAAGATAGTAGTGTACTCTGGTTGCAAGGGCCATTGGAACAATTACTTTTGGACCTTTAATAATGATACCTTTGTCAGACAAAATCTCATCTCTGTATGGAAAATAAGGTTGCACTTCTTGAGGTAAACTAGATTGCTTTGACAGCTATCCTTGACTGATAAAGTAGTTGAGCCTTTGTAAAACTGGATCTGTGGCTGCATGATCTCTCAGCTCATCAAGACGTGTGGAAGAAAAAATTCTCACCTCCATGACTTCAGAATCAAGTCTCTCATTCTCATGATGTTCTGTGGTGTTTCTGGGTGATCTAGACAAAGCATCAGCAAGAGAAAGAAGCTTGCCTTACTTGTAGACAAGATTGAAATTATACTTTTGCAATCTCAGCATCATGAGTTGCAGTCTGGCTGGAGCTGAATGCATAGGCTTTCTCAAGATAGTGACTAGAGATCGGTGGTATGTTTCAATCCGGATAGGTCTACCATAAACATAACCATGGAACTTCAAACATGTAAACACAATTGCCAATAGCTCTTTCTTGATCTGAGCATATTGCATCTCAGTTTGGTGCAGCAAGACCAAACTTTGAAGCATCACAGGAAAGTGTAACTGGCTTGTGAACATCACAGTATCTGAGAGTTGGTGGACTAGCAATTCTCTGTTTCAGGACATCAAATGCTCTTTGGTGTTGCTTTAACCAAGACCAGGATATATCTTTATGTGCCAGCTCTCTGAGCAGTGCTGATATTTGGCTCAAGTCTGGAATGAACTTGCCTAGGTAGTTAACCGTGCCAAGAAAACATTGCAGGACTTCAACAATGTCTGGAGCTGGTATCTCGAGAATGGCTGTTGGCTTTGATAGGTCTGGTCATAAGCCTGTACTGGTAAATAAATGACTGACATAAGTAACTTCTTGTAGCCTGAATTTGCATTTCTGTGGACTGAGTTTAAGATTCACTTGGCATGCCCTTTTCAGAACTTATCTGAGAGTTCTGTCATGTTCAGCTTCACCATGACCTCCTACCAGTATGTCGTCTACTATAATAGCACAAGGATACCCAGAAAAAAGTTGCTCCATTGCACCCTGAAAGACTTCACTTGCAGAATTTATCCCAGATGGCATTCTCAAAAATCTGTACCTGCCAAAAGGAGTGTGACACGCGTGCACTGGCCCAGCAAACAAGGAACCTCAATCCTCATAACTAACACCAGTGAGGGGCATCCATATAGGGAAAGGATAATAAATACACACAGTAAAGTACAATTTCCCTTAAGAGCACACCGAGATCACAGTTGATCTGAGGCTGGTTACTCCCTTTTTATCCAGGTCCCCAATAAGACTCCCCACTGGCACATCTACACCCTAGATCACCCCACAGGACTTCCACAGACAAGTCAGCAGGTCTGACATGAAATTGGCACCTTTGTCAGTCAGTATATCTTTTGGGAAACCAACCCTTCTGAAAATCTCTAACAAAGCATTTTCCACCTTTTCTGCCTCAATGCAGGACAGAGCCACTGCCTCAGGGTATTGTGTTGCATAATCCACTATCACTAGAATATACTTTTTCCCTGTGGAACTTGGGGTACTCAGAGGTCCAACAATATCCATAGCTACCCTCGGAAATGGCTCCTCAATCACAGGCAAAGGTATCAAAAGAGCTTTCAACTTGTCTCCTGCCTTGCCTACCTTTTAGCACTGCTCACAGGTCCTGCAGTGTCCTGTTACATCTCTGGAAATTCCAGGTCAATAGACATTCTGCATAATATGTCTCTTTGTATGTTTTATGCCCATATGACCTGCAAAGGGAATATCATGGGCTATGGCTAGAAGTGCCAGATGGTAGGCTCTAGGGACTACCAACTGCTATACCCTTTCACCTTCTAGCCCTCCATCAGGAGTCCACTCTCTATACAGTAACACTTTGTCCCAGTATACAGATTCCCCTTGCCATGAGAATCAGGTGCTTCACTAGCTATCTGCCTCAGGCCTTGCAATGTAGGGTCTGAGAGCTGAGCCTGTCTCAACTCTCACTTTGTAACCCTTTCCAACTCCCCTTCCACAGGAAGTCTGGCATCCTCTGACAGTGGTGCCTCACTGTCAAGCCTGGGTACTACTACTCACCTCTACCTTTGCAGTCACTCTGTCCAAGGGAACATCAGTACCCACAAGCTGTGGCTCACCTTCAGTCTCACTGCTACAGAGTAGCTCCCTCCCTGAAGTAACCACCTTACCAGTCCTGGCTGCAAGCATGCAGTATGTCTGGGTCTCCCCCAGGCTACCAGACCCACATGTTTGTCTCCTAGCCTGACTGCATGTAACTGCATAAACATATGGTACTGCCTCATCCAAATCCTTCCTTGTCAGGACATCTGCAGGATGATAGTTCAGTACCCTTGTTGTCTCAAGACAACCTACTATTGGCATTTTGTCTTTCCCACTTACTGGCTCTCTCACCTTTTGTTCCCCACTTTGCCTATGTGGACATCTGTATGCCACATGGCCCCACTGGTTGCATTCAAAACATTTAACCCTAGGTCCTGGATGAGTACATGGACTAGTGGCTTCCCCTGCTACTGGCAGATTCTGTTGGGGCTGTTTGTGCTGCCCACCATGGGTTCCATTAGACCCATGAGCAGTACTGGGGGTCCCTTTCCTGTGCAGGAATGTCCTGCTTGCTAGGTATAGGTCTCTCTTCTTCCCCAACTCATCTGAAGTAGCACATTATCTATCAGCTAACCAGATCCTCATGTCCTCAGGCAAAGTGCTAAGGACTTGTTCCCTCACCAAAAGTTCTGCCAGCCCTTCAAAACTGGCGACCTGACATCCACTCACCCACCTATGAAAATAATTGCTCAGTTCAGCAACATATTCACACACACTTTCATCTGCCTTGCGTCTATGCTCACAAAACTTTTTCCTATATGCTTCAGGTGTTAGCTTAAACAATTTTATCAAACAGTTCTTAACTGTAGTATAATTAAAATAGTCAACATCAGACATTTTAGACAACACAGTAACAGCTTTATCATGGAGTAAGGGGGTCTGGAACCATACCCAGAGCCTTTGGTCAACATCATACTGTTTACATACCCTCTCAAACATATGAATGAAGCTATCAAAATTATCCCCTCTTTAAACTGCGGAAGAAATTTACTGACCTTTTGTGCTTCTGGGGTCCAGTTACTCCCTTCCCCATTACCTCTATAACTCTGGTGAAGTGTCAGCATCTCCTTCTCATGCTTCCTCTGCTTCTACTTTTCCTCAGCTTCCAGGCGTAGCAGTTTCTCATTCTCCTCAGCCTGCAAACATTGCAGTTTCTCATTGTCTTCACTCTCTAGATGCCTCAGTCTCTCAGCTGCTTCCATTTCCAAATGCCTGGTCTCCAACTCAAGTCTCTTTAGCTCCAGATGGATTAAGTCCTCTGCAGAAAGGTTGAGCTGTCCATTATCAGAGTGTGGTATGTCTCTACTGCCAGTCTGATCTTCCTCCTGGTTGCTCTTTTCTGCTTCAGCTGTGACCAAAACTGCAATCATGTCTGCCTTAGTCAGGTTTCCATGCACCAGTCCCCTAGCCTGGCAGATCTCAGCTTGCTGGCTCCTTGTCAGCTTTCCATAGTCCTCTGTTGACATGCTGCCTGCTCTCCCTGACTAACTAAGCTAACAAAAGAAATAAAACAATTGTGATCTGAACTCTGAGTATTCAATGTGTGGCTGATTTAGAGTACAAAAACACCTTCAGTGATCACTATACATAAGCTACAGGAATTCACTCCACCCACACCACTACAAGCCAATTAGTATTTGTCAACCAATTAATATGTGGTGTGGATGGTTTACCTTTAAAACCACGTATTGTAAAAGGGTGAACAGAACATTTCCGAAAGGCAGTCTGCAAGGTTTGCAAATGCCGAATGTAAAAAGGTTCAAATGTGCAATGAGCGAATGCACATTGATATTTGCTCATTGCACAAATCGACATTCTGGGGTGGATTGCACTATAGTGGGGACTGGGAAATGGCTTCTTTCCCCACTGTAGTGCAGTCTTGGAGTTAGAATAATAAAGTAGGGGTGGTGTGTGGGGGGGGGTGCAGCTTGCCCCCCTGCTTTACACTTTGTTTTTTTTTCTTCGACATTCATGTTTGAAAAACAGCAAATCTGCTGTTCGATTTGCTGTTTTTCAAACATGTAGGTCTGTCGACATTTACAGTTTCATGGTTTCGAGTCACTCATATGAGCACTCGAACCACTGTGATTCATGGTTTTAAAGGTAAACCGGTGTGGATATCACACCACTGTCACCAATTAATATGTGATACCCATGCACTGGCCCAGCAACCAAAGAGGCTCAATCCTCACCACTAAACCAGTGAGGGGTGTCCATATAAGGAAAGGATAATAAATACACACACAGTAAAGTACAATTTCCCTTAAGAGCACACAGAGATCACAGTCAGTCTGGGGATGGTTGCTCCCTTTCTCTCGAGGTCCCCACTAAGACTCCCCACTGGCACAACTATAGGGTCCAGATCTCAGCCTAGTGGGCAAGCTAAACCTTCCAGCACCCTCTCTGTCCATCCAGTGCTTCGTGTCCCTGCCCAAGTAGCTGACACACACACACACACACACACACACACACACACACACACACACACACACACACACACACACACACACACTTTGAGATAAGAGTTTATACAACCACACAGACACTCCTGGGGAAGGCCGGCACAGGTTCTCCAGCAGTGCCCCTTTTACCCAAACTATACGGTAGAAATCCCTGCCACCACCCAGCTAATATTTATCAGCTACTCAAATTCTCTTATGAAGGGTGTCCAATTATTACTGTGCAATATTATTATCCAAATGGTAAGTGCAACCAAACAGTCAAGACTTATTTGGAGTGACTTGGTACAGTATCACTATATACATGCAATGTACTCTTAGAGCTTAAATTATCTCTACACAAAACAGCCACGGTTGAAAGGTTTAAAAATACTTAATAATAAATAATAAAAACACAAGACAATACTTCTTACTACACAGTGCTAGTCAAGAGTTCAGAGATCACAGAGAAATACTTAAAATAATACTGTAGAAAAGTTCTGACATCAACACAGAAAAACACTTAGTCTAATCTTCCTAATTCCTAGCTATTTTTAAGAGAAAACAGTTCTAAAATCCTACTTATATACAGAAACAGGCAGTGCTGGTGATGTTGGATGTTCTTAAGACAAATTCCCTAATGCTCTCATTCTTTCTGTCTTTAAATTGATAACACAGTACCACTGTTTCATTTCATATTACATCATTTCTCTCTGGTTCCCAGCTAACAGACTCTCAGAGGTTAATAGCCCCTTTGATCTTACAGCTGATCATGAACCAGAGCAATAAAATAAATTATACCTGCAAATTCTAGCCATTAACTCTGGCCTCAAAACAATAGGCAGAATTCCTTCATCCATACATATCGGCTCCAAATTTTGACATCAAAGACAGTCATAAAATGCTTGACTTAGCTTTCTTACAGCAGAGTGCACTGTCGTTACATTTTTGCAGTTCAATATCCAATGCAGTCTTTTTACATTTAAGGGAACAAGCCTGTGGCTTACATTAATATTTACAAATGACAGAATTATCTACAAAATTCTATCTGGCTAGGCTGGCAGCCTTCACCTATCTTCAGAAGGAGTACTGAAGGTAGTGAGCAATGATGATTTCTTCTCAAGCTCAATTTGCCAAAATGAGCTGTTCGTATCTAAGACAGAAAAAAACAGTGGCATTTGGCATCAAAGCTACGACTTCTTCAACACTGCATATTGAATGATGAGGTCTTTTTAATGCTTAGTTCAAATATCATGGACCAGTACATATTCTGATGTCATCTGAGCTTTTCTTATGAGCTACCACCATGGAAGATACCCACTCAGATGGAGTTTCAAATGGACAAATCACACCTTGTCATACCATTTTATCTAACTTGGCTTTGACTCTGTCCTGCATGGCTATTGAAACCTTACACACTGGCCTGATAACTGGACTGACCTCTGAGTCTAACTTCATGGAGTACACAACTGGAAGCTTGACTAATTTATGGATTCATAGGTTCATAGGTAGGTACTAGGCTATTGGCCCTAGGGCCTATATAAGCCTAGCTAAAAAGGTACCCTGGCTTTCGCCACACAAGAAAATTATTTTCCCTTGCCCCTGTCGAGCAGAGACCCAGAGGTGATCCCTGGGGTGAATTTCCTATTTCTCATCCAATCATCAAGATTTTTCTTGAATAGTGCTAATGAGGAGCTTTGTTTGATATAGATAGTTTGTTCCAGAGTATGGGAAGTCTCTGGGACAGGAATCTATCCCTCCAGCATGTTATGTTTATTGGGGTGACAAGGTTTAGGTTCCTAGAGCATGTAGCTTGGAGGGATTAGGATTTCTTTAAGTGGAGCATTTCCAACAGCTCTGGGTTTGACATAGCTTTGTATCATAGGCAGAGATTGCCTCTGAGTAGGCGATATGCGACGAAGTAAAGCTGGAGTTTTTTGAGACGGTCTGTGTAGGGCATCTGTTTGAGGTCAGTAATCCTCTTTGTGAGGTATTTCTGCGGCCTTTCCAGTTGTTGTTGTAGATGTCTTGTGAGGTACATACCAAAAGGGGCATTGTACTCTATAATGGGGTCTAATGAGTGACGAGTAGAGGGGAACAATGACCTCTTTTTTCCTGGATGAGAAACCTTTTGTGATGAGGTGTGCCACGTAGAAGGATTTCCTGACTACTGTGATGATGTGATTATCAAAGGAGAGACTACTGTCCACCTGTGTCCTAAGGTCTCTTATCACACTTTCAGAGTTAAGTAGACTACCACCTATGTGGTAGCTCATGGGTACAGAATTTTTACCAAAGGGGATGACAATGCACTTTTTGGCATTGAGCTTGAGGCCATGGCTTTGACACCAGGCATTTGTCTCAGTAAGGCCCTTTTGTAGGATGTCCACATCGTTAGGAGTTTTGATTATGGCTCCTAGTTTGCAGTCATCCGCAAACTTCGTTAGCCAAAGACCTTCTGTGTTAGCCTGTACTTCAGAAAAGTAGATACCAAACAGGAGAGGACCCAGTACTGAACCCTGTGGTACTCCACTTGTCACTGGTCTGAAGTCGGATTTGGAGTCTGCTGCTTTCACAGTGTGGTTTCTGTCAGTGAAACAGTTGGCAACCCATCTTATGACATAGGGATTTATATATAGTTAATTTGTCTTCATAAAGATCGGGATAGGTAGAAAAAATATACTGGGCTAAATCAGAGTAGTGGTCTTTTAAGCTAACTTAGTGGACTTCCTTATTAAATGAAAGCAGTCCCATTTTCAAACTGTCTCTGAGCCCTAATAATGACTGGAAGTGCCTCTTGACCACATAAAATAACACCTGAAGAAGCAGATGTGAAATCGCTTGTGCCTGATTAAAGTTTTCTAACCTGGAGCCTATCCTGTGTCCTGTTGTTTTTGGATACATAAAATAACAAGTCATAGCTTCTCCCAGCAGAGTAACATGAAAGCACTACTGAGCCTTCGGTTTGAATTTCTTCACCATCATAAGCAACAAGCTTCGCACACCTTGCCAAATGTAGCCTTTCACCATGATACACTCTCGCAAATGTTTCTTCTGATATAACATTGCACTTAGAACCTGTGTCATCTTTGAGCTCTATGGGTTTGCTATTTATCAGAACAGTACAAATACAAAATACTTCATTTTTTGCCCTTAAATCTACTGCATTGACCATTTCATGAAGCACTGACACACCATCAACATAAAGAGTAGGGTTGCAGCTCTCTACTTGATCAACTCGTTTCTTAAAATGTTCCCTTTTAATAAAAGAATGTGGACCTTTTGATTTACGAAATCTTTTGAAATTATTCTATTACTGCATTTGTGGCATTGTTCACCAAAAGCTAAATTGTTCCATTTATATTCATGACTTCTACCACAATTACGACAGTTGGCAATAAAACTAGGTTGAGGCCCATGCTTTGAGTTTGCTGACTCACTCTTATGCTTCACTAAGACTGGGCAAACTCTGGAATTTGCTGGAAAGCTCTGGGGTTTACCAGTAGTGCTGCAGTGGCTACAGTTGCTGCCATGTGCTTGGGCCAGTTTCTTTTAGCTACGTGCTGCATACTATCAGCATGAGCTTTATCATTATGCCTTCTAGAGTTGTGCTCGTTTGTACACATACTTGTGTGCTTTTCTATGAGCTCATATATCTGAGAAATCTCAGTGGTCTTATTCAAAGTTGAATCACTGTCATGAAGCAAATTCTTTCTCACAGCGTCATCTTTTATACCGTACACAAGCTTGTCCTTTATCAACTCATCCCTCAAATCACCAAATCTGCATATTTTATCTTTGTTTCTCAGGTCAGTTGTATATGCTGCAAAAGTTTCACCAGGCTTTTGATCCCTTGTATAAATAAGTGTCTTTCCATTGTAACATTTGTCTGGGGCTTACATTAAGCACTCAAGGCCCTGCCTTGACTCAGCCTGTATAACAATATGACAGTTTTCTCCCTCTCATGTATAGACAGCAGGTGCATATACAAATGAACGTTCCCTTTCTATAGCTTCTGACCCAGCTAAATTAAGCAGAATAAACGCCCTTGTACGGTCATCTTTATCAGAAAATGCAGCCTGTATGAAAATGTCATACTCTTGCTCAAACACCCTCTAGTTCTCTGCAATATTACTGTGAAACACAAGTGCACTGGGTTTCCAAAATCCACCTGCCATGCCCACAAAGTATGTACAGATACACTGAAAATATGGTCCTTGTAATTATGAATAAGCAAACTGTTCTGTGAGCTTGTAACAACATTCAAATGCACAATAAACTCTTTGAAATACTGCACTTTGTGAAATATGCTCTGTAATGGCTGTATTCTGTGAATTAACTTTTCTATAGTACTGCACAAACATGCGAACACTTTATACACTTAGAAAGAAAGCTCATAGATTAGTACTAGGCTACCTGCCCTTGTGGGCCATTTTAGGCCTAGCCAATTAACCCATGTGAGAATCAAACCCTGAACCTTGTGTCTGCAAGGTAAATACCTTAACCATTATGCCATCCTCCCACTAATGATAACTCAAATTCCTTGCTTAATATGAAAAATGCATGCTTTCCAAAAATGCAGTTGTTTCCCTTTATTTTATCCATTTTATGCAATTTAGACTTTATTTAAAACATTTCCCATAGTAATTTGAATATTTTATCAATATCGTGCATAGTGGTTTATGCGACTATCATTTAGAACATTCTGTATGCCTCATTTCATATTTTATGGAAAAGAAATAATGCTAAGCAAGTTTAAATATCTGAAATTTGTTTCTGACCTGTTTTGTAAAGTTCACACATTATAGGGATGATTCACTCTTGTATATTCCTCCAGTTTCAAACAAGTGCCTTAAGTCATTTTAGCCATGCCACCTCTAACTTCATGCCCTTTAGACGTGATGCTTCTGACGCCATGCCGCTCATCTCTCCCTCTCTCTCACACAGATGACAAGCAGGTGGGGTATATCGTTTAGATGCTTTAATACACAGAAACACATCAGGATGGATAACAGCATCATAAAATACAAACAAACTGGTTAACAGTCGGACCTTACATACATACATGCTTATATCTCAAGAGCTTACTACAAAATGGCAGTCTAGCTTGCATGTGCTCAGTATTGATACACTTGTGCAAGCCCTTGAATAGCTTCTTAAAGATACATACACATATATTGATCTTCACACAGGGAATGAATTCTCAGTTATAAAATGAAAGGAAAACTGAAAGACATGGACAAAGGGATTTTAAACAGTACAAAAAAGAGGAGCAGCCTTACTGCTGTAATGAATCCACAAAGCCACAATGGTCACCAGAAAGTCAGAGAACACTCAAACGGAGAGCAGCTTGGAACATACCTGTCAGAGACACCACATTAAAACAGAATCTCTTTTCTTGCACCTTAGAAGCCAATGCAACTCCTACACAGGTAAACAAAGATTATTATTTCCAAAGAAGGACAACAAAGGAGTATGGGGAAAAAGTCTGTAGGGGGTTAATGTGAGGCATTCTCTCTTACAAAAACTGCACCACCAAGCAAATACAGCATCCGAAGATAACATGATGGAAACTTCCGGTGATAAGAGCAGACTACAACAAAAGAACAATGTGGCTGTCTTCTGCTTCCTAAGTCACAGGGCACATATAAAGCTGCACACAAAGGAATATATGCACAACACACAAGAGACAAAATAAAGTGTTCAGAGTACTGTAATGCTCAAAGCAGTGTAAATGTCACTTAAGCCTACATCATAAATGGTACTGCCAAAGACAAACCCACCAATCACATCACATGCTAAACATAAACAACCTCACTTCAGACTTGTCCTGCCTCCTGGTTTGCAGTATATGGCCATAATAAGTTATCACATTATCCTCAATATACACATGCATGATTTGATACCGTAGAGATGCACCATCATTGCAGCCAATATGATCATAATGTTCTGTCACAGTGCTGGCAGTATTATGACCATGCAGTGCTACTCTGTGTCCACGGCATCAGCTCACAGGTAAAACATATACATATATTACTGGCGTGCCTTATAAAATTATAAGACTTAAATGGTCTGGCACAAATATAGTGCACAGCTAGTCCCCAAATATAATTATACAACTTTGTGTATGTGATGGTGGTAGCTGGTTTGTGGAGTGAGGAGTAACACACAGCTTCTGCAGCTGTTGTACACTACAGTATTTGTGTATACATAAAGATGAATTACACATTATAACTAAGAGTACTGTGTCTGAAATATTTTATGACTTTGAAGTAATGTATTTCACAACAAAGCAAATGACCATTCCCTTTAAGTACACACTAAGTATTTAATTCTTTTTACAGCACTGTGCGCATAAATATTTTTAATTTGTTGAGGTACTATGCCCACATTCAACATAAAATACAAGTCTTTATTTTGCTTTGAAAACAGAATGTATGCACTACCCCCTATAACAGCTAGACTTCATTTTATATTGTATGCTAATAGCATTTATAAGTTCATAGGTTCATAGATATGTACTAGGCTAATTGCCATTGTGGGCCATTTTAAGCCTAGCTAATTACCCCATGTGATCCCATTTATAGTGGTACTGAATCAAAACAGAGCTGTAATCAATGAAATTCATCTGGAATATTATGCATTCTTCAGTGCCAAATGTTTCCAAGTAAATATTATCTGTAAAAAGGCCACATGTATGACTTATAAATTATTTATACAAAGAACTTTGTCAACACAAAGCTTACAGAATGTATAAGGACTGAAACCAAGGAGTATGACTGCTGAATCCCCCCCCCCCCTCCAGCATTTATGTCTTCCTCACTCTTATATCAAGTGTAAATAACATACCCTTAAGTAAGGCAGTGGGTTGAGGTGTATGGTTTTTATACATGTCTATTTTCCATTGTTATAAACAGGTAGAGGACCGTTGAAGAAACACCAAAAATCAGAAAAAAACGGTCCAGGTGAAACCAAGGATAGCAGTCAAAAAACAGGTTTATTCAAATAACACAAGCGCTTTCACCCTGACTCAAATACAGGGCTTCAGCAAGTGAAAAAACTAAGAACATTGTAACGGTCCCTATTTAAATAAGGTCAATTCATAAAAAGTGCCAAAGCATTTAAAGTGCTACATACACATAAAATCTGTTGACAGTAAATTCTTATAAAAAGATATATGGTTGCCAAGTAGCGTAAAAATGCTTTAAACAATATTTACATAACATTCTGATGGTTTTCAACCAATATTTTCACATATAAATAAAAAATAATAATAAAAGGTACAAAATATATATATTTTAAAAAACATTAAGGGTGAGTAGTATAAATACCTCACCACATCTTTGGAGATTTATAGCTTCTCAGCTCTATTCACTAACTATGGTTTAATTGACACATATTCATTCAGCCCTGGTGGCTGGGAAGAATTTAATTTAAGTTGCCAGAAAGTCTCCCAACAGCACAATCAGTTCTCCCAATTGCCACCCCTTGGGTCAGGGACAACTTGCTCCAAAATTACAAAAGAAAAACTAGAGTGTGTAGGTTCCAGTTGCAAATGCCCACAAGGTTTAAAACAGGAACCAATTTAAAGAGGATGTTCAAAAGGAAAAACCATTGCAACAAAGCAGGGTGTGAAAAACGAACAAGAAAATGTGGAAGGTGTGCAAATTGTAAATACATTTCAGAACAAGCTAGTGTTACCCTAGACAACTACGAGGGTACCATTGTTCATTTTAGGAAGGGGACCTGTGCAACCAAGGGTATAGCATACCTAGCTTATTGCAGGGACTGCACATGTTTTTATGTGGGTAAATCAGAAAGAGCATTGAGTAAAGGTATATATGAACATGTTTACAGTATAAGGAGAGGGAATTTGAACAACGCACTATGTACACATTTGCAATTGGAACCTACACACTCTGGTTTTTCTTTTGGAATTTTGGAGCAAGTTATCCCTGACCCAAGGGGTGGCAATTGGGAGAACTGGTTGTGTTGTAGGGAGACTTTCTGGCAACTTAAATTAAATTCTTCCCAGCCACCAGGGCTGAATGAATATGTGTCAATTAAACCATACTTAGTGAATAGAGCTGAGAAGCTATAAATCTCCACAGATGTGGTGAGGTATTTTCTCACCCTTAATGTTTTTTAAAATATATACATTTTGTACCTTTTATTATTATTATTTATTTATATGTGAAAATATTGGTTGAAAACCATTAGAATGTTATGTAAATATTGTTTAAAGCATTTTTACTCTACTTGACAACCATATATCTTTTTATAAGAATTTACTGTCAACAGATTTCATGTGTATGTAGCACTTTAAATGATTTGGCGCTTTTTATGAATGGATCTTATTTAAATAGGGACAATTACAATGTTCCTAGTTTTTTCACTTGATAAAGCCCTGCATTTGAGTCAGGGTGAAAGCGCTTGTGTTATTTGAATAAACCTGTTTTTTTACTGCTATCCTTGGTTTCGCCTGGACCGTTTTTTTCTGATTTTTGGTATTTTCCATTGTTGATGAAAAGTCTGGAAAAGTAAATGAGAAATACTGGAGAATATCACATAAGTCAATTATCCACCAAAAGCACATACAATACAAAAATCAGCCAGTGTACAGAGTTACCCCTCATCTTAACCACATGCAGGGGCCACCCCGACCACCTGGCTGCAGCTATTTCATAATCCTCTCACCAAATCACCAAAGAGTTTAAACCCATGCTCCCATCCACCTATTTGTAACTGACAACCCCTGCTTGCAAATTTGAAAACGTTCGATGTTCCCTGCTGGACATATCCTCCAGTCTGGCAGTAACAGGAGGCTGACCTTTCTTCCATTCTGAAGTATCAGTGTTAGAAGCTCTCAGCTTCCTCCATGGCTGTTCCACCCCACCACACCCTTACCCTGTCAGTCTCTGGTGCAGCTTGGTAACCTCATAATCCCTCAGTGACAAATGATGAGACCCCACCCTGCTCATGTCTTCCTTCAGCCAACGATTGGACTATGCTCCCCTTTTCTGACTAACCCTCCTCCTCATGTTTCAGTGGTTACAGACCCCTGACTACCCCAATTATATATGCAGCACTAGTGGACCTCAGCATGTAAAGCATGGCATTCTCCCAATGTGACATAATTCTATTTTAATGAGGTGGATAAAAAGTCCGTATAAGAACTGCATCTCAATGACCTATCACTGAGAAGTCAATTTAGCATAATGTAGCTTACACTAGCCAGCGTAATATATCTACTATACTGAGCTGAGCAACAAACAATATGCATAGGCACTGACCACCTTAATACAGCTGCCACACTGAACTGAGCAACAACCACTATGCTATTCCTAACTTATCACAGTGGATATATGCATGGTTTATAAATAATTGTGACACTGTCCTGTTATAGAGACTGCAACAGGGATGTCAACCTGTAAATATGTGACTGAACTTGTAGTGCATTTTATTTTTTTCTGTAGTAAAAATGTATGAAACTTGTTATTGCACTTTTGTATGATGTATACAAAGTATATAAAACTTGCAAGTGTGCTCTTCGGGAAAGTACAAACAAGTATATATAAAATATGAAGTGTGTAGCAGATATGTAAAACAGAAAAGGCAATTTTCTTGCTATCCAACTGAATATGAGGACTATGATAATCACAAGTCTGTGTTCAAGGTCAAACTAGAGTTACAGACTGTAAAAAGCAACTATGAAATTTAGTGAGCTTCATTCTGATAGGAGGAGGACAGCTAAACTGCAGCAAGTAATTGCTGTGAAACTGTAATTAAACATTTGTCTGTTCCTGTGACAGAGTTGGTGGCCAAAATGAGAATAATAAATCTATTAACTAAAACTGGACAGGCCTGTTTTTTTCCATTAACGTTTCCAGAAGGTACCATAGACTGTGGATCACTGAACTGAGAATGGTGATAAAGGTATGCCTCCCATTGTGGACACATTACTTAACATCCTTCCTGACATCAGATGGAATGACACTCTCTCCAGAGACCCTTGAACTGCCATCATTTTATTGCTGGCAATAAGTACTGCCCTGGACTTTGTTGAGCATGAACTGGCTTGCTGTACCAGTGAATTTATTTCTGTAAATGTGTCTCTGTTATATGCTGAGGATTAAGAGTATGTAGAATAAGTTCCATTAACTCTTTTAGTCAGATGGCACTAGGAAAGATTTAGTAGGTTAAATAAATTCTTCTTTCATGCATCCCATCTCCTCACACTGTTATTTTATTTGTCTTGCCCGTGCAATTATATATTTCTCTGAATATTCAATTTTTGACTGCACTATTGAACTTCTTTTTAAGTATATTGAGTTATTCACTTTTAAATCTTGTGGCTAATTAATTTACTTATATAGTTATTTAATTGATAAGAGGGTACTTAATCCGAGCTGTGACTAGCTGCAGGCATCCACTTATGATAGGCCAGACTGTATTGCTGTATATTATTATCTGTGTTTATAGCTATTAGGCCTATTTCTCATGCGGTGTGCAGTAACTGGAGTTTTCCAGTCAGGCAGTCTGAAGTGGTAGCAGTGATATAACTTAGGCCAGGAAAGAAACCTGTAGTACTAGGAAAGATTATCAGCATTCTCCAGAAAGTAGCGTGCAAGCATTCCCAGAAAGTAGTGTGTATGTGTGTGTGTGTGTGTGTGTGTGTGTGTGTGTGTGTGTGTGTGTGTGTGTGTGTGTGTGTGTGTGTGTGTGTGTGTGTGTGTGTGTGTGTGTGTGTGAATGTAATTGTTTATTCAAAATATAGCTACTGTGGAGGAGCCATGGAAAGCACTGAATTCAGAGAGAAGTGAGAAAGTATACTGAAAATCTAGGCTGAAAACCATTGACTAGTGGAAAGAGGGCCCTGGAAGCTATGCCCAAAGCCACTGATTACTGAGTGTCCAGTGTGAAGGCTTTAGGTGTGCGTGTATGATGTAAGTTTATTGACCAGGGCAAGAATGCATATCTTAGGCCAAGTTTGACTTTATGAATTGTTGAATGATACAGCTGTGTGCACATTTTATACTTCAATCTGTTTAGTGCCAGTGGTGTGGATTGTGACAGCATACTTCTGTAGCCATCAAATTAGTTTAGAAAGTGGAACCTATGCTGACCACTATCATAGCAGTAACCACCATGCTGCCCCTAGTACACTGAACTGGGCACCAACTACTATTCTACTCCAAACATACTATGCTGGACATCAACCACCATGCTCTATTTAGCATACTGCACTGGGCACCAGCCACCATACTTGCTTTATCGTAATGCACAGGACACTAACCACAATGCTGCCCCTAGCACACTACAATGGACTCAGACCACTATTCTGTCCCTGGAACACAAACCTGAGAATCATTCTCATGCTACTGCTATCATACTACACTAATTGCCCTGCTGCCCGTAGCAAACTAGCATACTACAATGGACACCAATTGCCCTGCTGCCTCAAGCATGCTAGAATACTCTACTGGGCACCATACTTTATGCTACCCTTAAGATAATGCATTGTGCGACAAACTTCATGCCATCTTAAGATACTGTCCTGAGAATATCCACTACATTAACCCTATATTTCCATGGACACCAACCTCCATGCCCTGGGCAAAACTACTATGTCTCCCTAAACGTCCCTGGGTACCAGATACCATGCCACCACCAGCATACTGCATTGCACAGAAACTGCCATGCTCTATCTAGCTTACTGTACTGGGCATTAGTCATCATTCTCCCACTAGGACTCTCCTTCATCCTGCCACTTGGATCAACACTGTCAAGCTCTACCAGGCTTATCACATATCACTGTATGGTTGTGTCAGTCACTGTATGGCTGTGCCAGTCATCAAGTTTTCTTGAATGAAAGCAAGCCTTCATGATTTTAAGAAAATATAATCTGGATAATGACTAAGCAGATGCAACAAACCTAAATTCTATTTATTCTTTGTTGACCAGTTTAGTCCCATTAGGCTAGTGCCCTTTTTCAGTGGAGACCTGAGCCTGTATTTCTCCTACCAGGAGAAATTTGGCCAGAGAATAAGGGAACTTATCCTGCTATTTCATTGAGTGCTGTGGGACCTTTTACATTCACCTGAGATATCAGCAACTCAAGCAGATGGGACCTCGGTTTAACATCTCATCTGAAGGATGACACACTCAGGAGTGCAATACCCTCCTAATTCTGATTTTGCAGTGTCAGCAGTCCAATTACCTGGAGAAGGGACAGAACCCACAGCCTTCTGCCCTTACAGCACCATAGATGAGTGTTCAACCTGTTACATCACTTTGTGCTTCCAGTTCTTCTATACATGCAGTTCAATGCATCTTATTTCACAGAACAACATAACCTTCAATGCATTATGTTCAGAATATTATATTTATATCATATTTCAGTACATTTTATGATAACATTCCTGTAGCTCAGATTCATGGTTAACATAAAAGAAATGAAGTATATCATTAACTCCCTCAAGCCTAAAACACCTTTTTTGTATACTTCCAGTTCATACCCATACCTCCTTATGTCATCCAGAGCATTTGTGGGTCTGGTTCTTTAACGAAGTGTCTTACCTACTAATAAGAGGCAGTATTAGAGCAGGAAAGGTGTTGTTAACAAAATGTCACTTAGACTGTTAGTTTAGGATCTCCTGAAGTGGAGAAATTAATCATTGTTTGCCACTTACTATTCATATATTCAATTTTATATTCATGTTTTCACAACTGAGAGATCCACACGTTATTAAGGTGTATGGTGTGAAACACCAATGTGGGTTACAAGTTAATTCACTAACAATGCTGGTTTATATCACACTATGCTGGAGATATTGTTGGTTGTTTGCTAGTAATTATGATTTTTTATTTATTTATTTGATATTTGTTTACCAGGAAAGTCAGACTGGATAGGAAACCAATTTTTAGAGGAGGCCGGGGAGAAACGCTCCAAAGAATACAGATAAGAAATACTCTCTCTCTATATACATGTGTGTATATATATATATATATATATATATATATATATATATACATTTTTTTTTTTTTATTTATTTGACATTTGTTAACCTGTTTAATCCATCTGAGCTTGCACCCCTTTTCAGTGGAGGCCCAGGGGAAAAAATCTCTCAAGTACAAAATTATACAAGTAATATAGAAGTTCACAGTTTAAAAATGTACAAGTAATAAATGCACGGTACAGCTTTGTGAAGTAGTGTAAAATAAAATAAGTATAGTAAGAAGTATAAACAATCATTTAAACAGGTGAACAATTTAAGAACATATTAAAGAATTCGGCAAGTGGGGCGGACTAAATTAGAAGTGAGTATAGAGGTGGTTAGTAAGAACAAGGTGGCAAGTGGGAGAAGAGACATATTGAGGGTCAAGTCTTAGATACATAGATGTCAGATAAGCAAGAGACAGTGTAAGGAAGGATTTAAAGAGAAGGGGATAAGAGAGAGGGAGATAATTAGTATAATATGGGGGGCAGGAGTTGGCAGGGGTATGGAGAGCAGTAGATAGATATAGTTGTAATAAACAGCAAATTAGAGTAGATAGTGAATAATTGGGAGACTGCAGTGGTGGTGCTGTGGTAGCGTTGCCACCTCACAGTAAGACATTGTCCGGTTCGATTCTCAGCTAAAGCGTCTTCTGTGTGGAGACATGCGTGAGTGAGCATACCTTCATTGAAGGTTGTACGTCAGGGCTGGCAACTCGGTACGTAAACATCTACTACCAATCATTAGCAGACCGGAGTTCCACTGTGGCGACCCCTAACTGGGAAAAGCCGAAAGATACAACAAAAGTGAATAATTGGGAGAGGTACAGGCGGTAAGCAAAAGGGGGGGGGGTGAAAAGTGAGGGAGGAAAAGTAAAGGAAGATTAAGTGGGGTGATTGCAGTTACATTTCCAGGCACTGAAAATGTGATTTTTGAGGGTTATCTTCAAAACATGTGTATGGGTGATATCGGTAAGGCAAATGGGAAGCTTATTCCATGCTAGAACTGAAAGGTAGCTGTAGAGGTTTTGTCCTAGTAATTTTATGGGTTTATGAACTTGGAAGAGTAATTGGTCTGAGCTCCTAATGGAGCATAATGGGTTACAGTGGGAGACAAGAGAAGATATGCTTGGGCAGGAGGTTGGTGCGTTTAGCATAGAGTGGTTGATAAGTAATTAAGTAAGTAAGTAAGAGTTGGTTAGGAAATTCTAGTGTTTGAAGAGTGTGATGGTGGTAAGATTTAGGTGGCATGTTAGCTGCAAATCTAGCAACTTTGTTATATGTGGTTTCAAGTTTAGATAGCAAAGATGACTGTAGGTTAGTAAGGATTTGAGAGCAGTAGAACAGGTTAGAGAAGAGAAAAGCCTGTGAAAGAGAGATTCTGGAATTGGGGGTGAAGAACCTTTGGTTTGTAGAGAGTAGGCCAGGTTTTTGGCAGGTTTTCTTTATACAGTTGTGCACATGGAGGTCAAATTTAAATTGGTCATCAATGATTACTCCTAGGAGGTTTGTGTGGGATTTGGTTGAAATAGTAGTGTTATTAAGGGAAGCGATAGAAAAAGATGATTTAAGATGGTTGAGAGATTTGTGTAGGAATAGGAGGAGTTTTGTCTCTTTAGGATTCAGTATCAGTTGGTTGCCAGTAAGCCAAGATTCAGTAAGGTTAAATGAGGTTTGAACAAGGGTGTGCAGGTCTGTAGGATTGTCAGCAATGGAGATGTTAGTGGAGTCATCAGCATGTTGTATGAGGGATGACTGAGGACAGGAGGTGTGAAGCTGGTTAGTAAAAATGTTAAAGAGAAGAAGACCTATAATAGGGCCTTATGGGATACCCATTTTTATGGGCAGGAAAGGTGACTGACTAGTGAGTTATTTGATGCACTGCTGTCTGTTAGAGAGGCAGCTTGCAAACCATGAGATAGTTGTGGGGGAGAGGCTTACTCAGATCAGTTTAGAGAGGAGGATGGGTTGGGAGATAGTGTCAAAGGCTTTGGAGAGATCTAGGAAGAGGCAGGACACTAGCTTATTACTGTCTCTGGCTAGGGAGATGGAGTAAGTAAAGGATATGAGAGTGGTAGTGGTGCTGTGATGGGGGCAGAAACCATGCTGGATAGTGATGATGAGGTTTTCTTCAGTGAGATATGACATACGTTGTTTAGGCACACAATGCTCAAGAATTTTTTGAGAGGGCAAAGAGTATGGTAATAGGGAGATAGTTAGAAAGTTCAACAGAGTTTCCCTTTTTTGAATAGGTATTGTGGCAGTAGATTCAGAGATTGACTGGTTAATGAAGATGGAAACTGGATAAGCTATGGAGCTGGTGGCAAGCTTTAGGAAGAGAGATGGTAGGTTGTTAGCAGATGGGGAACATACTTTAAGTTTGAGAAGAAGGTTTTTAATATAGCTAGTCAGGATAGGGTTTAGTGAGAAAAGGCGGTGTTGTGGTGGGGGGGTGGGAAGAGAGTGATTTGTTGGGTTGGAAGTTGGCATAAGTTTGCTAATGGTATCAAAGAACTAAGTACAGAAGGTGTTAGCAGTTTCTTGGGGAGTGTTATTGGGGCAGGGAGTGGGTGTAGAAGGGTTACCAAACTGGAGTATTTGGTGTACAGAACTCCAAAATGTGGGGAGGGTCTAGATTTTGTGGATATGGAGCTGTGGTAGAAGTTTTTCTTGTCAGTGTTTATGTATTTTTTGGCCAGGTTATGGAGTTCCCTATATTTCCGGAAATGAGTGGGTGCTTTTGTTTTTGTCCAGAGTTTCCATGCAGAATCTCTGTTTTGGATAATAGAACAGGTTGACTGGGTGATCCAAGGTGAACAGCGAGATTTGACTCTATTCTGGTGGGGGCTAGAGAGTTTAAAATGTTTAGGAAGATAGAGTTGAATTGGAGAATGGCTTTATCTAAGGAGAGGTGAAAGAGGAAAGACCAGTCAATTGAGGAGAGATGGTTCGAGTATTTGAATTGTAGTTGATTAGCTTACAGCACTCTTTAAATTTGTGAAGTCTGGGGAGGTGAGGGGAGGACCTTAGCACTCATATGGGGGAGTGATCACTTATTGAGTCTTGGAGGGATTCAGGGTGATGATAGAGCTTAGGATGAGAGACAAGAATTCAGTCGATAATGGAGTTGGAGTTTGTAGGTTTGTGGAGAAAAGTAGGAGAAGAGATGAGCTGGGTGTAACCATGGAGATGCATGCTGGTGGTAGAAGAGTTTGAGGATACAGCATGCCAGTTAATATTAACGTCTCTAAGATGATAGTTTCATTAGCTATGTTGTTAGCCAACCAGTGAAGAATTTCTTCTAGTAAGGGTATGTTGTCACCAGGGGGTATATAAATAGCAACTATTGTTAGGATTTTGTACTTATTTAGTTTACAATTGGCAATGAGGAGTTCATCTGGATGTAATGGGGGAGGTGGATTGGTTAGGGGGATATGGTTAGGAGGTCAGAGTATATAATGGCTACCCCTCCACCTTTTGTATGTGTTTTGTCAAGGCATAAGATGTTGTACTGAGGGGGAGAAATTCATTGTCTGAGTTATATGGTTTGAGTCATATTTCAGAGAGAGAGTGAGATTATATTCGGGGAGCACTGGTCTAGGAGTGAAATTCTGATGTTTTGTTAAGAATGCTGTGGATGTTAATGGAGTAGAAGGAGAGATTTGTGAGATTTGGGTTATGTGTTTGTGGGACTTTGTGAGTTGAGTTGATGGGATAAGTTGAATTATTCTGGGGGTCTGGATTGGGGTGGATCTCACCTGAGAGATGAAGTGTGCTACAGAGGTGTAGTAGAAGTGATAATGTTTGGTGGGATGAAGGAAATTTAGGTTTGGGTTTATAATATACAAAGGTTTTTGGTAGGAGTTTAATTTTGGTTAGAGAGTATTCAGTGCAGGAGAAGAGAGTGGGTGTTATGGGAGAGGAGTAGTGGGTAAAGATGCTTGTAGGGTAGGAGGATTTATTTATTTTATTTATTTATTTGTAGTTGGTTTACCAGGATAGTCCATTGGGTCAATATGAACCCGTTTTCAATGGAGTCCTGGGGAGAAAAGCTCCAGAAAGAAGGGTTACAATATGTGTTATGATGTTTACAAAATTATGCAGTTTGAGTATCAAACAATGTTAACAAATTATGCAGTATGAGCATGAGACAATATTTACAAGTTATGCAGTTTGAGCATCAAACTGGTGGTGAACATTACAGAAAATACAGACGTATACATTGAATTATTTACAAGATTATGCAGTTAGAGAATACCATTCAGAAGACAGTTACAGACAGTTACAGATGATATAGACTAGAAACTGGAAAACATTTCTGAAAAAATACTGAGAATTCCTTACTTATGAGGTAGGAGCAAGCATGTTGTTGTAAAAGAGGGAGAGGAGATGTAGACTTAACTAAATGTAGTAGGAAGTGAGGTGCAGTAGTGGAAGAGGAAGAAAGGGTAAGGATAAGTATAATAAATGTAATAGAAACATACTGTTGTGTAAGGTGTATGAAGTGGAGAAAGTTGTGTGGGTTAGTTGGGGAGGATGAGTTGAAGTAAGTATGGGGAAGGGGGTGAGAGTGGGTGGGAGTTATAACTGAAGTTTGTTGGATTATGGGAGGGGCTTGGATGGGAGACGTAGGGATCTAATTGGTGGAGGATAAGGGAATGTAGGAGTGTTTTGGGGGTGAAGTAAAGGAGTTTAGGTATAAAGGTAATTGATGCAGGGATGGGTGGGAATGGGACTAGGGCATTTTAGCAGAGTGAGCCCTAGTATAGCGAGGATGAATGGATGCCGGATACCACAAGACCAAATAAATAATCAGAGAAGCCCAGAAATGTAAGTACTTTCACTAGATATTGTAGAAGGCCCAGTAAGAGAAATCTTAGTGTAGCAGGGCAGAAAATCAAGGGAGTGAGAGATGGGCATTGCGAAGCCTGTTAAATTACTTACCAACAGAGATATAGGTGACTTTAGTAAAGCAGTTACATTAATTAAAAGAGCAAAGTAGGGGTGAGAGGGAATAGGGATGAAAGCTGGAGCAGGAGATAGTGAGAGGAAATACGTGCAGTTGGCACAGCTCAGAGGTATACAGTAGCTAGTTATGCAACTAAATACACAGGTGGAGAGTAGTTTAGGGTGAATATACAGGTATGAATTGTGTGCCTGTTACTGGGAGGGATGATCATGGCCCAGTGGAAGCAGATGTTCAGGTGTCTGTAAAAGGGCACAACCACTCTTAGATGTCAGTGTGGTTGGGCTACGGTATCAACCTGGAAACAAAAAAAAAAATAAAGAACAGAGGGGACAAGTAAGTGTAAGAGTGGAGGTGATACAAACTTTGACACATTAAGAAATGTCAGAAGGTAGAGGGAACAGAGAGTGAGACTGGGAAAAACTAGATAGTAGGAGCCTGGTTATTCTATGGGCTATTAAAGGTTAAGCAGTGGCAGGTAAAAGATGTAGGTAAGGCAGATGTAGAGATGGAAGGGCAGCAGGTATTGTTAGCAGGTTATGAGAGTATAGGGGTAGACGAGCAGTAGGATCAGCAAGAGAAAAGCAGAATCCAACATATATAATACAACATTGCTAGCAAAAAACAGGAATATCACAACTGCTTCTGTTTAAAAACAAGTTCAACAACAGTGTAAATGAACTTAGTGACATTAGCAGTAGTGCAAGCGTTAAAATAAACTTTTAGCGAACAATGAGCATAAATATATATATATATATATATATATATATATATATATATATATATATATATATATATATATATATATATATATATATATACATATACACACACATATTTTTAACAATAAAAAAATTTACAATAATGGTACAAATAAACAATATTGATGAAATGACAGCAGATAATGCCTAAGATGTTCTCATAAGTAATACCTCCATATTACTTAATACTTCAAAAACAGGGACACTTACATACCTTTTTATGACATTAAGTGAAACCTTGGATGTTGTTGAAGAAAACTGTCTTTGATATTTGCTTTGTAAGCTGTACATCTTGAGAGAGATCCAGAATTATTTGTTTTGCTAATTGTACAATCAAGCATATGTTTTCATATTTCTGTAAATATCTCAATAAACTGGCACTTTTAGAGGAATTTCTTGTTGCCATGTGAAAGCTTATGTCTGGTTACCAAAATGTTATAACAATATATGTGTAGGTTGTACTGTTTTTAACATATGAAAATTTCTTTGTGAAAGTTCTTAAAAATATATAATTTGGGGCTTCTGTACATTATATTATACAAAGACTGTCCATTAATATTCAAAAAGTAGAACACTGATTGGTCAGCCCAACCAGCGTGCCTGTTGTAAATCCAAGCATATCCCAATGAAAAAAGGTCCAGTCGCCCAGACTTTTTTTTCCATTAATATATGCCATAAAAATTTTCACTTTGCCTTCACTTAAATAAAAAAAAAAAAACAAAACAAAAAAAAAAAAAACTTGCAAAATTGGACACTTGAAACCAACAAGAGAGATGGGACACACAAAAATAAAAGAATAATAGGTACGTTATGAAAAACTAGAGAAACGTACCTGATTACCCTTTTATTTTCTCTTCTCTCCCGTACCTTCAAAGTGTCCTGGTATCTTTTTTAATTAAAAAAATAAATAAAAAGCAACATATATCTTCCTTTCTCCGTTGCTTCCTATACACAGCACCCATCACACAGCACTGATGTACTAAGTGTGAAAACGAAAGTTCCATACGCATGCGCAGTACATAAAAAAAAGCAGAGGGATGATATCAGAGGAAAGCGGAAGAACACCATGGAGCCATCACACAATTACATTATTTAAGAAAAGTAAGTAATTGTTTTCTTAAATAATGTCATTGTATAATGGCAATAACCGACTCCACAGTGTGGTATATAGAAGATTTACCAACGGTTGTCTTTGTTTAATCACACCAACCATGGGTAAATCTTCAATATACCACACCTACATCATCGGTTACTGCTATAGTAGATTAAGAATATTTATGGAAAAGACTACAAATGCACTGACTATTAACACAGTAAAGAATACTTTTTGCTGATAAATTATTTGTACAGTTTTAATAGCTTTAATTGTTCTCAAAATATTTACATTATTTATTGTATGTTTTTTAAGTTTATTTTTCAGAAAATGCTCTGGAATACAAGTTGTGTGTAGGCTGCTAGAGGTGAGACATTCTACACCACACAGGTGTCAATGAGTTAACAGATAGCCATCCATGAAGCTCACAGTTTGAAAATAATTATGCATTTAAACTCCTAACCTTTAATAGCACAGGATTAAAAAGTAAACTGGAAATCTGAATCATTTTGGAAGTACAGCATCATAGTCATTACACTTTGAACTCACAATCTGTCATAATTCATGTATAACTCTTTGAGAACAAGGCTGACCAGTTTAAAGTCCATGTTTTTCATGTTATTTAACACTGTGACTGAGCAAAAAATCAAAGTAATGATTCTGCAAAGGGAGAAAAAAACAGTCATGCATGTTGTCCTTAAAAAGAATAAGTCTGACAGTATGTTTTTTTTTTCATACTGCTGTTCAGATACAATGGATAATTCAGAGGATGCAAAACTGAATACGTACAAATATAAATCTTGATGACAGTTACAGATCAGCAGAGATGACATCTTGAAAATGTAATAACTTTTGTCATTTCTTGGAGTGAATTTCCTGCAGAAGGTTGAACCACTATTTTTAGGAAGAGTGATGTGAAAGCCTTCCAGATGTAATGACAGTGTCCTTGAAGATGTTGCACATTAACTTTTAATGTGAAGAGACAGAAAGGATCCCATTCTAATTTCCCACCTTCTCATATAGCTGTAGGAAGATAAGCAGACAGGATATCAAGGTTTCTGTTAATGGCCACCTCAGCATTTAGCTTCCTGTGCTTAAACAAATTAAGTTGAAAATGCTGAGCTCAGTGGAGTCTGTTCTCCCCTTTAAGTAAACAACAGATGTGAATTGTTTCTCTCTCTCAAAGCTCTTCATGTCATTAAGAACATGTAAGTATTGCTTTGTATTACTGCATCATTCAGGATGATGGTTGCTCAAAACTCCTGTTTCCTGTTTTTTTCCTTACCTTGCCAATGTATTTCCCCTTGTCTGTCTGTCTCTTGGCTACAGAAGTAATTTTTTAAAAATTAATAACACATCTCTAAGCACTTTAAAAGGTCTGTTTTTTTATGGCTCATAGTTTATGTTTGAATGTAGATATTTCAGACTGTTTAACATGCTTTAGAGAAGGTTGTCTGTCTGTTATAGCACACTTCAAACTCACATCAGCAGGTGTCAGCATATACTCCTCCACCCTAGACTCATATACCCTACCGCCAAAACCTTTCTGTGGGCATCTCTTGTCATAACAGTAGGGGATCTCTTTCTGTCAACACAGAAAAAAATTCAAATTGTCAGTTTTGCCCTTTTTCCTGCAGTGATCCTCCACAGAATGTTTCCATGCAGGGTCCTTCATACATGCACTGTGACTGGATAAAATCCACTACATTGTACTGCGCAACTGTATGCCATTTTATGAAGCAACAAAGAGTCTTCAGTAAATCTCATGAACCATGGAAAAAAAACAGAAATGGTGAAGATATAGATCTGCAACTGGCAAAAGGCAAAATGGTTTGAGTAAAGCACATAGCACCTTACAATGGTGTAAATTCAAAATGATTTTCACAAGGAAGCTTAAGCTGCCGACAGTTATTTGCATATCAGTCTATGTTTATCTCTCCATCAATTTGTGTGTCTGTATAGGTCTGCTTATTCTATGCTCTTTATGTATATGTTTGTCTCTCTGTTTCTGACTGAATTTGTTTTGGTCTGTATACCAGTTTATGCATTTCCCGGATATTAATTCTAAACATCATTATTTGTATCTATTTATTTTATTGCTCTGTGTGTACCCCTCTGACTTTATAACTACCATTTTATGTGCATTTGTTTCTATTGCCTGGCATATAGTGCACAGGGTTAAGGCTTTGAACTGCTAATGAGCTGCTTGCTATAAACAAAAGTGTTTTTTACCTCTATATGCCTACTGTGCAACTCTCTGCAAGTCACTTGACTTAACCAGACATGGCTCCCTGGTTACTCCTGAAAAGGGACTGTTGTGTACAGTGGGCTTATCTAGTTAATAAATGTGTATATAAAAAATACTGTCACCTATTTGTGCTTCCATATGACTTTCGATAACATTCATAGATGTAGTCTGCATTGCATAGGTATAATGCAAAATAAAAGTGCTGTTTAAAGCATTAATACCATTCAAAGAACATATCAGAGCAAGGGTAAAATAAATAGTATTAGGCACTGCAGACCCATTTAATGCTCATTATGTATGTGAATGAGCAATAGTGCATGCAGATGTCACAGACCATAATGTATGCAAGTTGATGCAGACAACCAGAGTCAGTGGTAGATGTTTCAACTGCAAGGGATACTGGTAAACTGCAACAATATGTAAATGAGTATATAGGTAAAAAGGTCTTTGTTGGATACCTCAGGGGTCAGCCCCATGTAACCACACACTGCTACAACCTAGTACACAATACAAAATACAAGTTCAAATTTATTGACACCCCTATCAAACCACTAATCATCAATAACAACCTATGTACCTTAACCAGGAGCAGTTTAAAGCCTATACAAATCAGCACATTGGTAATGCTTTACTAAATAGTTGTTTTCATAATTCATCTTTGTATAACTTTGTCTCTGTTGTTCTTTGGAGTAGCTGTGTCTTTTCTCACAGAAATAATGTCTCCTCTGTCATTTGTATGTTTGTGTAACTTGCCTTTATGTTAAGTCATACCTGAAAATAACTTATGGACAATTCAGTTATATCTAGTTGACAAACAACTTAAATAAAATAGTTTACTCTCCTGTGACAACTTTACAATCACATGCTTGTCGATAACGGCAGCATAACATCAACGCCAGAGATGTCCACAGCTATGGGACAAGCAACAAACTGACTGCAACAGCAATGGTAGCAAAGGCCATGCAGTGATACTCAGGCCTTATACAAATGCAGGCTGGCTATGCATTCACTGCAAAGGTATGCATCCTGAAATATTTCATTAATACCACACAGAAATACTGTGCATGACTGTGAAAACATTCACAATGGGATGCATAACAAAAATACATAGCCACATAAAAGCGATGCCTATGCAGACTGTTGTAGGTCCGGTGTACTTCAGATTTTCCTCACCTGCCATAAACATTCCTCACAATGAAAAGCCTTCAAGATGTTGTTGTTGTTGTATTTCCATGAAAATAAGACAAGCTGTGTAATACATAACATTTTTCACAAGTGAAGTGTACACGTGTCTGTATGCTTTTTATGAAACCTCATGCTCTCCTTAGTGTAACATACACACAGAAATATACCATCACAGAGTGTAATATACACACAACTCTGTGTATATCTAAGATTGTAGTTGAATATGTGCATCCCTATTTTCATCCATGCCTCCCATGTACACAATTAGCAATGCTTGACATAATGTATATGACTGTCTGATGTCCCATAGTACATCACATCTCATGTCATGCAGTTGACCTCACGTGTTGCCAGCTTTTGCCAATACTACTGGACTATATCTCTGTCATACATGTTGTAATAGGGAATATCAGTGCACCAAACATGTCATATAACACTCAGTTCTTCTCACTGGGATGCCCATGCAATTCACTTCATGAACCCTGTAGCTGCTGAGCTTGTAAACCACAAACACTCTGCCTGCCAAATGGTATGGGGGGGGCACTGTATTCATGAACCCACTTGCCAGTTTGTATGCTTACCTTGCTATCTCTCATCTTCTTAAGTCTACGTACTGAATATTATTATTCTATTTGTCTATCTGTGCAGGTGTCTCTTATGTATCAGCCAAATGGTCTTTGCACTCTAAATAACATATTGAAAATGAGAATCCAGAGAAATAAGTAACATACTGAAAATGATAATACAGAAAAAGAAGTAACAGCTGCTAACAGCTGCTTTATTTGCTTAGGAATGTTACAAGAAAAGTGAACTCAGCCTGAAGGGTGAGCACACATAGGAACATGTGGGGCAGCATTAGAACATTATACTTCCTCCTACTTTAGTTTCTAACTTGTGAGGTGAGTATATTACACATGTAAAGGTTAATACTTGATTATAGCAAAAACACAAGCATTTATATTCAGTCACATGTAAAGTCTACAACGACTTTGTTGATCTGCGCCCTCAAACCTGTTTGCTAGTGTCATCCAACACCAGTATGAACAGCAGTGGGCTCAGAGCTGAACCTTACTGCACACCCACTCCCACTGGGAACCACTTTGTGAGACTGAAAACTGTTCATACCTGAGTCGTTGAGTCCTTGTTCAAAGTTGCTCTATGCAGATGATGTGGCATTACAGGCAGACTCTGAGCAAGAGCTTCAACAAAGCATAGATTAATGGAATGCAAAACTTAAGGTGCATGGGATGAAACTACATACAGATAAGACAGTGGTAAAGGCAGCAAATTGGGGAAATCAGAAGAAGCTGAGAATCAAGATAGAAGGGAAGACAGTCAAACAGGTTAATAGCTTCAGGTCACTGGGAGGGGTGGTTGAGGGGAAGAGTAGTCTGACTGAAGATGTCAAAGCTAGAATAAGAAGGGCTACAGTCAACTGGTGTAGTGTCAGGTATAATATATAACAGAAGAATGCCAAAATAGTAGAAAAGTAAGGTGTACACAACAGTGGTACAATCAGTACTACTGTATGATGCAGAAACCTGGGCAGTGAAGGCAGAACAGATGAGAAAGTTACAGGCAATGCAAATGAAGTGCCTAAGAAGGGTGGTGGGATGCACACTGTGGGACAAGTGAAGAAATGAGGATATAAGAGCAGAGGCCAAAGTAGCTCCAATTGCAGAAATGATCAAACACAACAGATTACTGTGGTTCGGGCACATGTGCAGAAAGGCAGAAGACAATCCAGTAAAGAAGATTTGGGATAGACAGGAAGAAGGTAAGAGGAAACAAGGGCTTCCAGCAGAGG
Source organism: Protopterus annectens (assembly GCF_019279795.1). Lineage (NCBI taxonomy): Eukaryota > Metazoa > Chordata > Ceratodontiformes > Protopteridae > Protopterus > Protopterus annectens. Next base: position 451,121,880 of record NC_056741.1, on the reverse strand, counting down.
TGGATGGATCATGTAAGAGAAGATCTACGACAGTCAGGCATGAATATTGAGGAAGGCAGGAGTGTGGCACTGAAATGAGAGAGATGACGATAGTTAACATGATACCCCAACCACGTTTAGAAAACGAGAACAACGGGGTTGATGATGATGACATGCAAAGCCAGTAATAATTAGACGTTCTTGTCAGTAATACAATAAATAGTATAGTTAAAACACTGAATGTTACCAGTACAAAGTATTACAATTGTAGTATTAATGCACAGCAATACTTCTAGTAAGAATCAATATTTACTGATGATATTGTTTATAACATCAACTTTTATACTAGGAGGCAATGTGATTCACTTCATTATCAAACTGATTTTTTTTCCCACAGTACAAAAGCATGATGTTCATACATTACATGTAGCTGTCATCATAACTTTTATTTTCAACACTCAGTACTATTCTTTCACACACAAGCTCAGACTCTGTATCTTACTGCATTATTGATAATCCCAATTGGGAACCATTTCTTAAAGTGAGTCAACAGTGCTGCCTCCATATCTAGCGACATTCTTAATTTCACCATTGCCACCTCTGTTGTGTCTTGTTATTCCGCAGTCATCTTCACTCATATTATACACCTTCAAATACGCTAAATCATCCCATTCAGAGTGTGCATCATATTCTACTATATCTGAGTTAGTACCACAGTCCATGTCAATCATTTTATGCAATTTTATTACTTTTTGTCTATCATTCTATGATATGTGTTTATCATTTGCCATCTGTTTATTTTCACTGTATACATGCATTGAGTAGTGGTCTTTCCTTTGACATTTTTTTTCATTGTCTTCCTTAAATCAACAGGGCAGGGGGATTTATCTGATTCCTGCCATAAAAAACATGACTTACCCTTGAGATATCCAACAGAGACCTTATTACCTGTACACACAATTACATGCTGCTGTAGTTTAGAGGTATCCCTTATAAGTGCTGCCACTGTACTCTTTGGAATATTTTCACAGTATATGGCACATGTACATCTTATGATTCCCTAAACAGTGTGCCTCCAAACTGGCAATGGTCTGCTTGCCTACAAAATTATGATATACAAAAATATATAATACAGTCAACACTGTTTTCTGTTTTTAAAATCTGAATTACTCCTCCTAAAAAAAGAAAAAAAGAAAACGATTGGCCTTGACCTCAAGTGATAAAGTCTGTACAATCATCCTGAAATGATCTGAAGCAGATATATAACTGAATGAATACTAGGCTTGACTTTTTTATTATACCTTTATTCAGAACTGTCAAAACATACAGGTATACATAAAAGGTTCATAACAGAATTATGTTTGGTATCTACTTCTCTGAAGTAAAGGTTAACACAGAGGGCCTCTGGCTGACAAAGTTCACAGATGACTGCGAACTAGGTGCCATAGTCGAGTCCCCAAATGACATAGACATCCTACAGAAGGGCCTCACTGAGACATGGCCTCAAGCTAAATGCCAAAAAGTGCATTGTCTTCCCCTTTGGTAAAAACTCTTTTCCCATGAACTACCACATAGGTGGCAGTCCACTTAACATTGAAGGTATGATAAGAGACCTTGTGACTCAGGTGGACAGTAGTCTCTCCTTCGATAATCACATCAGCACAGTAGTCAGGAAATCCTTCTACATGGCACACTGCATCACAAAAGGATTCTTTTCCAGGAAAAAAGAGGTCATTGTTCCCCTCTACTCAACTCTCATTAGTCCCATTATTGAATGCAACGCCTCTCTTGGAATGTACCTCACAAGACATCTGCAACAGCTGGAAAGGCCCCAGAAGTACCTCACAAAGAGGATTAATGGCCTCAAACAGATGCCCTATGCTGACTGTCTCAAAAACTCCAGCTCTACTCCTTAGCATATTGCCTTCTCTGAGGTGATCTCTGCCTAACATACAAAGCTATGTCAAACCCAGAGCTGCTGGACATGCTACACCTAAAGAAATCCCAATCCCTCTGGGATACATGCTCTAGGAACCTAAATCTTGTCACCACAATAAATAGAACATGCTGGAGGGATAGATTCCTGTCCCAGAGACGTCCCATACTCTGGAACAAGTGACCTACCTATCTATGTCAAGCAAAGTTCCTCATTAGCACTCTTCAAGAAAAATCTTGATGAATGGATGGGAATTAGGAAATTCACCCTGGGATCACTTCTGTGGCTCTGCTCGATAGGGGCACAGGAAAATAACTTTCTTGGGTGGCAAAAGCCAGGGAACCTTGTTGGTTAGGCTTATATAGGCCCTAAGGCCGATAGCCTAGTACCTACCTATGAACAAGTATAACAACTAAACTGAGGTAATCCATTGCAATAACTAAGACCAAAATGGCAAAGCTAATATATCTAACAAACAAGACAGTATCAAATCAATATTAATTAATGTGCTTGCACCAGCCCCACTATAGGTATCTATTCTTACATTCCTTATAATACAGATCTACAAAGTGAAACCAGCTAGCCCAGTTGGACTTCACCTGTGCTTTCAGATGCAGATCTTCTATTTTAGTCTCATAACCCACTTTCTCACTTAATAGCTGGTGTAAGTCTGAATATGTGGGGTGGGTCCTGTAATTTTTACATTTTTTAGTGATACTTTTTTAGCACACAGTTAGACTATATTTAAAAGATTTATTTTTGTCTGGATAGGGATACCCACTTAAGGACTCCCCCACAGAAAATACTTAGAATCTAGATTAAAGTGTTCTATCCCCATATTTAAACACAGACATGTTACAAACTAATTAAAAGTATCCAATAAGGGTCATTGCCAAAAATATGCATCCAGTTTTCTATCTTCCCCAGACACCCCCTCCAATACCGAGGTGATACTTCTGAGATTATTCTATGCAATCTTGCTGGGGTACAAAAATATTTAAATTGACATGCCAACCAAAATAAAAGAAACTGTTTTGTCCATCAGGCATATTGAGGGATCTTCAAATACTTTGTCCATTCTTTCCCAGTTATTTCTTCTCTAACCTTGGTCCCCACATAATTCTATACTTGTCCATACCTGAAACTTTAGAAGTTAACAGTTCCCTATATAACTGGGATATATATATAGTGTATGCTGTAGGGATTGTATGAGTTTTGCATACCCAGTCTATTAATCTTGGCCACTTCTGTTGTGTGTCACTCCCAATTTTGGTGCTATGAAATTTATCCTTTTCAATAACCATTTCATCAAGCAGTAATTGCAGTTTCAGTGTCATTTTTTTCCACAGTAAAGGTCTTCAATTTAAATATAAGCTTACCAGTTTTCCAACGTAATGTCAAAACAGTCTACTTTTTATAGTGTCATCATTTGTCTGTTTTCATGATCAGAGCATTGTGTTATGTCCATTACTGTATGTAAGTTTGCAAAATTGAAGTTATAGAAACCTGTCTTTGTAGTAAATATAGCAGGTGATGATCTAGCCTCTTGTACTTCTATACCTGTTAATAGATCTATTCAAAAATTATATGTCCCAAAAGTCTGGAAGCATTTATATATTCTGCCACTGCACATAAGTGGTAACTTCACAGAAGTATCCAATTTCAGACCTACAGCTATACTCCCACCTCTGTCTAAGAGCTTAGAAAAATGTGTTCATTCCTAACTGCTACAATATTTTCTTAACAATGATCTCTTTATATCATTTCAACACAAATACAACTCTACTATAATTTCCTGATACTCTCCATCAGCACAGCCATGAAGACAAACTAGTTGTCCCAGCATTTCTTGATCCTCCAAGGCTTTTGAGACTGCCTTTCACACTAAATTGCTTTACAGACATCTACACCTTGTGTTCTTTCAATTATATTAAGTGGTCCAAAAACTATCTAACTAACGGCAAACGGATAACTCTACATTTCTACTAAATTACAATTTGAGTCCCCCAAGGATCTACCTTTGGACCCCTATAGTCCAATATATTAATCAATGACCCACCAGTAACCTCTCATACTTCCATCCTACTAATTATGCTGATCATTCATCTATCATCTGCTCTGCAAAAACAATTACAGAGCTACAGACAATTATATAAGTGACCTTCACCTCAATGGAAGCATGGCCAGACAACTGCACACCAACAACTAACCTGCACTTAGTATCCCTTCTTGTATGATATACATCACTCCCCCACCACTTGTCAAATCCAAAATAAAAACTTAGCTTCTAGAGTCAAGGCTTTGTAAATGCATCTCCCTTCTTTTTTAAAGTGTCACAGACTATACAAGTTTTATTTACCTACTTCAGCTATAACAATTCCACTATTACATCAGCATAATCTTGCCCACTTGGTTCAACAATCAGTTCTCAGAATAATTGGATTTCCATGTTTTATATATACGAAAAACTGTAAACTATTTTATTTTCCATCTTTACTTAGGTGAAAAGATCTTATTTGATTCATTGGCTTTTACTGCATTAATAATGTTAAGTAACATATTCATTTTCACTCCTGCTCTTTAACTAGAGTGCTATATATTTTATTTCAGTTGTTAGCTTTCCCTTGTTTTCTAAATCAAAATTCCTCAACATGTAATTTTCATATCATTTTATTATTTACTAATATTTTTGTTTGGAGCCTTTTCCCTGAGTCTCTACTGAAAATCGGTATCTGACCCAGTCAGATTTTACCTGTAAATAAATCCTAATTAAACATATAAATTATATAACATATTGCTATGGTAATACATGCTATGCATGATTCATGTATTTTAGTATCAACTTTGCATAATTACTTTAACTCCAGTAATCTCAGTACACTTCACATCAGAATTATGCTATATACACTTTTGTTCTGAAATGGACTGCATTTCCTTATAAAACTAATAAACAGCTTCTTTCTCAAAACAAATTATTGATATTACCTTTAGACTGAACATCTATATGCCAAAACACATTCCAGACAATGTTTATATGAAGAAGCAATTCTATATGAAGTAATGCCTGGCATAACAAATACATATCCTGTTGTTAAGAAGAAAATCACTTGAATGGCCTTATGTGACCATGTAATGTATAAAACACTCAACAGGTGATCCTTGCAATAGAAAAATTATTTTTGCCTTAATATAGTCTTGATAAAAAAACACTTCATATAACCAATTTTCAAAATGATTACTGATTAGCCATTTTGTTACACACAAAAAGTCCAGTAAATGGATTTAATTTGTCGTTATTTTAGGACTCATACAGCTATCTTCAATCTTCATGCCAGTATGAGGTTTTTCATCTCATTTTCAGAAACTCAGTCTGTAGCCTATAAAAGTAGTTGCACACATAAGGTAGAGCTGTCGCCAGCTTGTTAAATCTAGGCTTAACAGTATGCAGATTCTAAATATGTTAAGAAATATATGAAGCCACTGCAGGAGGTAAAGACTGCTTTAGTTACCTGAGAACATTGCAAAAAAGGTGCACCCAGATGAGTGCAGATACACTGCTGTGTGCAACATAATTGCTATAGTTCACCAGCACTATAACATCTAGTGTTGCAAATACACAGCAATGTGTGTGCAACATTATTACTATAGTTCACCAGCTACATAACATGCAGTGTTGCACATACACACCAGTGTGTGTGCAACATTATCACTATAGTTCACCAGCTATATAACATCTAGTGTTGCACATACACACCAGTGTGTGTGCAACATTATCACTATAGTTCACCAGCTATATAACATCTAGTGTTGCAGATTGTTGTAATAGCAAAGGAACAACAGGGACTAGAAAGTATCTGGAAACTGGGATGATTTAAGACAGACTTGAGAAATATTATGTCACAGAGAGAATGGTAGTGCCGTAGAATGTACTACCACGATACTGTGACAGTATAAGTTAATGAAAGGATTCAGGGGCATCTGGGAAAGATGAACAGAATAAAGGAACAGGCAGGAGTAACTTTAAATAGGCTAACTTTTATATGGACTTGATCTTCATCCACTGTTAATACTGCACGTTTGTTTGTACTAAGAGGAGGAATTTTTATACAAGGCTTGTTCATAGGGACCTAAAATAACTGTAAAAGAATGATCCCAATGAGAAAAAAAATGCCAAGAAGCTTAGTTTGTTGGATTTCTAGGTCTTTAACTAAAGAAATAAATCTTTGACAGAAGGTAAGCAGTTATTTTTCTATCTGGTGGTGCTGCATTTTCTGGTGACAGCGAGTACTGACCACAATAAACATGAATTATTCTTATTCAGAGAGTAACCTTCATTTGCACTGAAATAACTAATGATTTGGACAATGAAAAGGAATCAGTGAATAAGGCTACGGGAAAATCATCTATGCTATTCCAATAACCCTTTAATTTAGGACAATCATAAAAGGTTATGTACCCAGTCAGCTTTGGTATGCTCTGTGCATCTCCAGTAGGATGCATTGGAGTTATTATTAAATCTGACTTTCTTGTTTGGTGTCAGAAATCCCCTATGAAGATATTTCCAGATTGAAAATACCCCAGTATTGAGACCATGAAGTATGCTTGATGGATAACAAAATGTTTTGTTTTTCATCATGTGAGAAATTGAATGAAAAGCATTTAAATATAAAATTCCAATATTTCTGATTTATGCTAGTCTTATAAACAACTAACATGTTATATAGTTTTGAAATAATATTATCTATAGTAAAGCTATTTTATAAAATTTCACACATGAAAGTTATCATCTTTGGGGCTTTACTGATAAGATTAATTTTTAATCATTATGCATAAATCTTGATAATAATTTAATACACTTTGTAAAATTATCCAGTTTTGAGGAAGCAAATCATGTTCTTTTATAACAGACTGAGAATCTAAAACTTTAACATAATTTATGCATTGATGCCAACATATAAAATTCTTAGCTTCCTAGAAATCTAGAGCATTAATATGTATTTTATCAGGAAAATTTCTTGTAATTTTAAAGGGGGTTAATAGTTCAAACCAAGTCTTAGTATCTGCATTAGAGTTAAGCTTTCTAAAAAAAATTAAAATAGTGATTTAATGAATTTAAGAAACTAAGATGAAAGAACTTTGAATCTATCGAAAGGCATTTGTTAATAATCCTTGGACAAAAGTTTTATCCCTTATTGAGACTCTACAAATGGACCGCAATTCTTTCTGAATTGATACACACACTAAGAGAACTTGTTGATTTTACTTGTGGTCTGCAGTTCTACTTAAGGCCTATGTATGTATTGTAATTAGTTTCCACTTTGTTAGTTAGTATTTTGTCTTAGAATGAGAATACTTTTGTCATTTGTTGTCTCTTATTTTCATAGAAAATGTAATATAACGTTTGGAAAAAGTGCCAAGAAGCATTCAATTACATCTGTAGTAAATAATGAGATCTCATTGCGATTAAACTGACATTGATATGCAGTTGCAGAACACAAGCAGCAGTCAGCATGGATATCATGCTGTAGCACACACGGATATAGTGACAGGGGAAGGCAGAAGTGCATCACCTCACTTACAAAACTAAAATGGTAGTGATTCCTAAGAGAAAATAATGCACTTGCCCTAATATACAGGAAGGAAAGAAGGAGTAAAATAAAGTATAAGCTGACATTTAAAGCAAAGGCTGCAGAAAAAAAATGTAAATGGAAAATGCTCCAGGCTACAGGAAAACAACAGAAGACAGCGAACTGGTCAGCAACTGAGACTGTGCTAATGAGAAAGTATGTGGATAAAGATGGGAAGCAGAGCGTCTGACACACATGAGGATGAACAAAATTAGTACTGGGAGAGAAACAGTGTTACAATATGCTAAAGGGGGAGATGATTTTTCTGAGCTATGATACAGAATCAGAATTGCCTAGACATGGTAAGGCCTGTCTGTGTCTTAATTATGGTGTCTGCCAAAAACGCAATTACTAGAAAATGGAAATAAAAATCTAAACCAACTATATTAGAAGTAGTGAATATAGTAACAGAGATAAAACAACAGGAATCGAGATATTTAGAAAAGGGCAGGAACAAACTGCATAGGAAAAAATGGGAATTACGGGAGCAATATATACAGGAGAGGAATGAGGTTTAAAAGAAGGCATGACTTAAATGAGCTGTGTAATGTATGACTGAAAACGATTGGGTGGATTATAAGTGATGTATAATGTTTGCAACTGGGAGTGTGTCAGTGTGGTTTGTGAAGTAAAATGCTTGCAACTAGGATTGCGTCCGTGTGGCTCATTTTCAATTATATAAATGTATGATTGCTTATGTCACAAGTGATTGTTTAATAAAGATGTTTCATGTTTAAAAAAAGAAACGCTTTTGTTCTGAAATGGACTGCATTTCCTTATAAAACTAATAAACAACTTCTTTCTCAAGACAAATTACTGATATTACCTTTAGACTGAACATCTATATGCCAAAACACACTCTAGATATTGTTTTATATGAAGAAGCAATTCTGTATTAAGTAATGCCTGACATAACTAATACATATCCTTTTGTTAAGAGGAAAATCACTTGAATGGCCTTATGTGACCATGTAATGTATAAAACACTCAATAGGTGATCCTTGCAATAGGAAAACTATTTTTACCTTAATATAGTCTTGATAAAAACATTTCGTATAACCAATTTTCAAAATGATTACTGATTTGCCCTTTTCTTACACACAAAAAGTCCAGTAAATGGCTTTAATTTGTAGTTATTTTAGGACTCATACAGCTATCTTCAATGTTCATGCCAGTATGAGGTTTTTCATCTCATTTTCAGAAACTCAGACTGTAGCCTATAAAAGTAGTTGCACACATGAGGTAGAGCTGTTGCCAATTTGTTACATCTAGGCTTAACAGTATGTAAGCTCTAAATATGTTAAGAAATATATGAAGCCATTGCAGGAGGCAAAGGCTGCTTTAATTACCAGAGAACATTGCAAAAAAGGTGCACCCAGATGAGTGCAGATACACTGGTGTGTGCAAAATTATTACTATAGTTCACCAGCAGCATAACATCTAGTGTTGCACATACACACCATTGTGTGTGCAACATTATCACTATAGTTCACCAGCTACATAACATGTAGTGTTGCAGACTGTTGTAATTGCAAGGGAACAACAGGGACTAGAAAGTATCGGGAAACAGATGATTTAAGACAGACTTGAAAAATATTATGTCACAGAGTGCACCACCACGATACTGTGACAGTATAAGTGAATGAAAGGATTCAGGGGCATCTGGGAAAGATGAACAGAAGAAAGGATAAGGCAGGAGTAACTTTAAATGGGCAAACTTTTATATGGACTTGATCTTCTTCCACTGCTAATACTGCACGTTTGTTTGTTTGTACTAAAAGGAGGAATTTTTATAAAAGGCTTGCTCATAGGGACCTAAAAAAACAGTAAAAGAACCATCCCAATCAGAACAAAAAGTGCCAAGAAGCTTAGTTTCTTGGATTTCTAGGTCTTTAACGGAAGACAATAAATCTTTGACAGTAGGTAAACAGTTATTTTTCTATCTGGTGGTGATGCATTTTCTGGTGACAGTGAGTACTGACCACAATAAACATGAATTATTCTTATTCAGTGAGTAACCTTCATTTGCACTGAAATAACTAATGATTTGGACAATGAAAAGGAATGCTATTCCAATAACCCTTTAATTTAGGATAATCATAAAAGGTTATGTACGCTATCAGCTTTAGGATGCCCTGAGCATCTCCAGTAGGATGTGTTGGAGTTATTATTAAATCTGACTATCTTGTTTGGTGTCAGAAATGCTCTATGAAGATATTTCCAGGTGAAAATACCTCAGTATTGAGACCATGAAGTATGCTTGATGGATAACAAAATGTTTTGTTTTTCATCATGTGAGAAATTGAACGAAAAGCCTTTAAATATAAAATTTCAATATTTCTGATTTATGCTAGTCTTATAAACAACTAACATGTTATATAGTTTTGAAATAATATTATCTGTAGTAAAGCTATTGTATAAAATCTCACACATTAAAGTTATCATCTTTGGGTCTTTCCTGATAAGATTAATTTTTAAGCATTATGCATAAATCTTGATAATAATTTAAGACACTTTGTAGAATTATTCAGTTTTGAGGAAGCAAATCATGTTCTTTTATAACAGACTGAGAGTCTAAATCTTTAACATAATTTATGCATTGATGCCAACATATAAAACTCTTAGCTTCCTAGAAATCTAGAGCATTAAGATGTATTTTATCAGGAACATCTCTTGTAATTTTAAAGGGGGTTAATAGTTCAAACCAATTCTTAGTATCTGCATTAGAGTTAAACTTTCTAAAAAATTTAAAATAGTGATTTAATGAATTTAAAAAACTAAGATGAAAGAACTATGAATCAAAAGGCATTTGTTAATAATCATTGGACAAAAGTGTTATCCCTTATTACATAAACTAATACAAGCTCTTTAAAGTCTGAAATCTGCTCAGAATCCAAGTCAGTAAACTTTATTTTTAATGAAGGCTTTCTCTCCAATATATTTGACATCTGCTAGTCAAGTCCTTCATGAACATTATACAAATCTTATGTTCATGGGAATTGTAACTGGATACAGAAAATTCAAACCAAAGGGTAAAAGGGTCACACAGACAATTCTTTCAGTAAAAACTGCAAAAACACTCAGCCGGGTGAGAGACTTCACTGTGTAATACCTTAAATTGCCTGTTGTGGATGTCCATGGGAAATATACAAATGACCCCTTAAAGACACTACAGGTTATAATCTTAGAAAGTGAAACTCCCTTGACAACTAACTATAACAATAACACAAAGTCCTGAAAGAGTTAAGCAAATCTCTTTTTTGTATTAAAATGACTTCATTAAACTTAATTGCCTTGAATTCAGTCTT
>NC_056741.1:451023530-451108530 GCF_019279795.1 Protopterus annectens | reverse complement strand
AAAAGCTCTGCTTCACGTAGATGGGAAGCCTGTTCCAGATCCCTCTAACATGTTTTCTTTACATTGTAGAAGAGATTAAGATCTCTTCAGTGGGGGTTTATGTCACCTTTGGACTTGGAGATGTGCATTTGAACTGAGAGGATAGAATCTATTGTGGCTCTGTATATGAAATAGAGATCACCCCTAAGCAACTTGCATGATACAGAGAAGAGGGGGACAAGGCTTTAAGATTGTCAGTGTAGTTTTTATAATTTAGGCCATAGATTTTGTGGTGAAAAAGCACTGTGGTTAAGTTGTGTTAACTATTAGGCCAGGTAGATACCGAAAGGGTATTATACTCAAAGATCGGCCTAATAATAAGTACTGAATACAGTGGAACGATTGCATTGCTGATTTCCATCTTCATCCAATCCACTTAAGTACTTTACTTTGAATTACATTCATTCTTGATATTTTGAAGTGCTGTTGATATTTTACAATTTTATTTAATGAGATTCTATACTTTCTAGCTTCTTGAACTGATATGTTTGTGTCTTTGTTTGTGTCTTTCATCTTTTCCCGGTTAGGGGTTGCCACAGCGGAACTCCGGTCCGCTAATGATTGGCAGTAGATTTTTACATGCTGGCTTGCCGGGCCTAACGCACAACCTTCAACGAAGGAATGCCCATTCACGCATGTCGCCACACAGAAGACGCTCTAACTGAGAATCGAACGAGCAATGTCTAACTGTGAGGCGACAACGCTACCGCAGCACCACCACCGCAGTATATAAAAGTTGGAAATGTTTTGTCTGTACTCTAGTGGGAGTAAAGGGTAGCCCGGCCTCTTCTTTATTTGAGATTTAATGAAGAAACCTAAGAGTGTCCTGTTGTGATTGGCCAGAGGACTATTTTACTTTGTTGATTTTCCCTTCCTGTATATAGTCATGGTGTTTGTGAGATGTTCAGCATCACACAGCAGCAGTTAGGAGTGTCTTGTTTAGATGCAGGTATTTAAAATCTCACTTTTCCCTATAAAATTAACCTTTGAATTTTCTTCACTACTTAGCAGCATGACAAGCAACTGGTTTGTGTGTACAGGAGCACTGCCCTACAAGTTTGGACCTAGACTGTAGTCCATAACCATACAGCACCCACAGAAGTCAGTTGTAAACCCTACCTGTACTCCCCACTCCCATACATCATGCAATAAGTGTCTGGAACCATCCATATGCACTTTCCTATCTCTGTAGCTGCATTGGTAGAAATGGGCATCCTGAATCAAAGCAATCTCATGTATACTGACAACTACTTAACTCCTAAGCGAACTGAAACAGTGTATAAGAGGTAGTTACAAAATATCACTAGCAGCAAGGCTCTCACATATAGGTTCACGGGTTCATAGCTGATTATTAGGTTAATGGCACAAGAGCCTTTACAAGCCTAACCAATAATACCCAGGATATGACAATATTATCTCTTAATTCCCCAGATATGGGATGAGGTAGTATCACTGTAGTGGGTCTTTGGATGTTGGAGCCCGGAGTCATTTTACAAACTGCCTCTGTCCATAAGGGACATGGGCAGTACCCTAAGAGTGAATTTATGGTTCCCCATACATGTATTAAAAGTTCTATTGAAGACAGTGAGGATGGGCTTTGTTTTTCAAAGATGGGAAGTTTATTGCATAGATGAGAAACCCTTTGAGATATGAATCTGTCTCTCCAGCAAGTTCTGTCACAAATAAGTTTCAGGATACATGGAACACGTAAATATTGTATAATTTTTCTTGTGAATATGTAACATTTTCATCAGGGCTGGATCAGACAATGCCTTGTAGTCTCAATAAATGATATGAGATGGAGTAAAGGGATAGGGCCTTTAGTCAGTCTGCATAAGACATGTGTCTTAGACTTTGTATTTTTTTAGTGAGAAACCTCTACGGATGCTGCAAATGGTGTAAGTGCCTGGTTAGGTACATACAGAAGAGAGCACTGTACTCAGTTATGGGACTGATAAAGGCCAAGTAGAATGGCACTATGACTTCCCTTGATCCTAATGCCATGCCTTTACTTATAAATTGAGCCACATAAAAGGATTTCCTCATTACTGTAGCTAACTGGTGGTCAAAGTTTAGGTTATTATCTATCCGTGTTCCTAGGTCCCTCACCACTGGTACTACTTTAAGGGGTGTGCTATCAGTATTACAGTTTGCAGGGATATCTGATTTACTGAAAGGTATGATTACACATTTTTTAGCATTTAGTCTCAAACCATGGTTCTGGCACCAGTAATTTTTAGGCCTGTTTGTAGGATGTCAACATTGCTTGGGGATTCAATAACAGCTCCCAGCTTACAGCTGTCAGCAAACTTCGTGAGCCAGAGGCCCCCAACACTGGCCTTCACTTCAGAGAAGTATATACCAAACAGAAGGGGTCCCAGCACTGAACCCTGTGGGACACCTCTAATAACAGGTTTCTTATCGGAAGTGGATTCACCTATCTGGACAATGTGTCCTATCAGTGAGCCAGTTGTCTACCCATCTGATGATGTAGTGGTTTAAGCCTAACTCAGTAAGTTTATCTATGTACACTGAGTGGAAGATTCTGTCAAAAGCATTGGCCAGGTCTAGATAAGCATTGTGAACTGTTTTACCCTCATCAATGGCCTTGGTGACTTTCTCAAAGAAGTTCACCAGATTAAGCAGGCAAGACTTCCCTTTGACAAAGCCAAATTGGGTCTGTTCTAGTTTTTGGAGACTTCCTATGTCATTATTGATCAGGTCCATGATAATTCTCTCCTTGGCCATGCATAAAAGACTGGTCAAGATTATGGGTCTGTAGTTCTCTGGGCCAATTGATGGGTCCCCCTTTTGCAGAGGGACAGCTGCTGCAGTCCTCCAATCCTCTATGACAAAGCCCACATGAAGACTGTGCTTAAAGAGAGTTTCTAGTGGCCCTGATAGATTCTGTTTTAGGCTATTTAAGAAGCATCCTGGAATGTTGTTGGGACCAATGGAGGCTGTGTTTTTGGCTTTAGCAAGCATAACAAGGACCTGTTCCCTTGTAATGACCAGTAGGGAAACTGATGCATGTATTTTTTTGGGTGTGGTAAGAGGTGATTGGGGGGGTTGAACTGAACTTGTAGGCAGGTTTGCTATATTTTCAGGCTGAGTGTAAGTGTTGCCATTCATGACTAAGTTAGCACATTGCTGAGTGCTTTCCCTGAGGTTATGAACATAATTTAAAAAAGCCTTATCTTTCACCCGGGAGGCTATCTTTGCCTCATAATTTGTTTTGGTGGATTTGACCAGTTCTCTAATTTGTTTGTTTAGAATGATAAGTGCCTTTTTGCACTGTTTTGTCTGTTCCTTCTTGGCTTTGAAGAGGATTTCTTTCCTTTTGTTGAATAGCCTGTTTATGCTAGGGGTCCACCGGGGTGCTTTTGTTTTTGCCAGTAATCATAGGTTTGACTTGGACAGGTACTGCTTCCTCTACGTAACTAAGAATGTGTACAGTGCTTTGTGTACAGCTCGGAGTAGGCCTTAATGTCATCCAAGTTCAGAGTGGCTTGGAAGTTGAATAAGCTGTCACTTAATTTAAGGTCATTGGTTTTAGAAAAGTTCATAACAGGTCTGGAGTTTGATGGGGGTTCTAGGTTACTTTTAACACATGATACTACATTACACCCACCACACGCAGTATAGACCTGACACATAGATGCATATGTGCTGAGGCTCTTAAATGCAGCCTGCCTAAACCTGAAAGGCCTCCAGATGCAGACATAGCAACAACTACTCTCAGCAATCTCAAAAATACTCAACTCAGGCCGCACCCATCACAGAGCTTGCACCTATAACTCACAGTGTCTCATCTTGTAAACCCATAAAGCAAATGTCCACACAACCAAACATCCTAGTCATAGAAGATTTTATTGTGAGGCACACTGATGTACTACTCACCAAGCTGAATAAAAAGAGGTTTATGGTCAGCTGCCTATTAGGAGCCAGGATTTACCACATAATGCATGCGCTCAAATCCTTGCACCATAAATACAAATATAATTCACGCATAGTATTCTTGGGAGTAAATGACATGAGGTGTACCTCCTGGACTATATGAAGATAGACGTGATGGAGGTCTCAAAATATGTGTCTTAGGCAGGCATGAACCTAGCTCTGAGCAACATGTTACTATCACCAAGAATAATGCCACAATATGAACAAAAAAATGATTGATTTTAACAATTATCTTAACTCCTGGTGTCATTTGAAAAGGGTACAATATATATATATATCTGCCTGGGCAGATATGGTATTCAGTCCTAACTGCTTTCCAAGGGATGGCCTGCCTTTATCCCTCCAAAGCTTTCACATATTGGCAAAAACCTTATCCATCCCCATAGTGCCTTTTTAGGCACAGTCAGACTACAAAAGTTTCCCATATAGCAAAACAAAATTTGGAAAATATGAAGACATTACTGTTCAATAGTAGGAGCGTAAAGAAAAAACTGCACTCTGTACAAGTACTCCTTACCCTAGAATGCATCAAGATCAACATCATTGCGGACACTTGGTTTAAGAATATTGACAGCACCCAGTCAGTGGAAAGTTTCAACACCTACCATCCGTTCAGACCCGCCAGACTAGAGAAAGCATCTAAAAGTGGTTTGTTTGTGTCTTTCGGCTTTTCCCGGTTAGGGGTCACCACAGCGGAACTCTGGTCCGCTAATGATTGGCAGTAGATTTTTACGTACTGGCTTGCCGGGCCTAACGCACAACCTTCAACGAAGGAACGCCCATTCACGCATGTCGCTACAGTACACAGAAGACGCTCTAACTGAGAATCGAACGGGCAACGTCTAACTGTGAAGCAACAACGCATCTAAAAGTGGTGGTGTCTGTATATTCATTAAACAAAACTACACCTCCAGACACGTTAAGCAGGATAACAACCTGGAACTCCTTCATGTCCAATTTACCATTAACAAAACCCCATTGCACATTGCAGTCACCTGTAGGACTCACTCTATGACTCCCTTGGGCCATGTCTCCCACCTATCTAATATGGAAGTGCTAAACATTCAGCAAAATACTATTCTCTTAGGGGACATCAACTACCCTTCCATTAACTGGGAAATGTATACATCCTCAAACATATATGCCCAGAGATTTCTGGACTTCATAAAAACAAACTCACTGGACCAGCTAGTCTGCACCCCAACAAGAGGCAACGGATCTTGGACTTGGTTCTTACCAATAAGGGACAGTTCCATTCCCTCCCAAGTCAAATCATTCCATAAATCAGTCATAGTCACCATAAGACTGAAGCAGGAAGAATCCTTCAATCATTCCTTAGTCAGAGATTATGCCAAAACTGATTAAAGCTGAGAAAGCACCTGGCAAAATTCAACGTTCCCATCCATCCTGAAGACTCTACTACAAACGCAGAATCCTTCACCACCAAACTTTATGTACATGTAAATAACTGCCCAGAAGCACCTGTCCCCCTTCAAAATTAATGTAGGGCCAAGTTTAAAAATAAACCCTTAATGGTGGAACCCTAATATAAGTAGGCTCTACAATAAAAGAAAAGTGCTCATTGCACATAAAAACAAATATAATTCTGCAAATGTGAAAAACACTCTTGTTAGGGCTAATAGAGAACTTTAGAACCTGATTACATCAACCAAAGACAGATACGAGGTTTACTTAGACACTTATCAGCATCTACACCTTGCCTTAAAATCTCCTATATGCACTATCCAAGGCAGAAAGCATTGCTTCTGTGGGGCCAGATAACATGCCAGATATCTAATGATCTGCCTAATGCAATGGCCTGTCTAACCACCTGCAGAAGCTTTTCAAAATCAGCCTCCAAAAAGGGTACATGCCAAATGAATGGAGGACTGCAACAGTCATTCAACCTTCACAAAGGTGAGGCATCAACAATCAGGGTGACTAGATCTATAAGTATAATCAGCCTTATCTGTAAGGATATGAATAGGATCACTATGAAATTAATAAACATAAGCAACCTACTAAAAAAACATTGACTTGAAGAAGTTTGGTGCTTTAAAGGCAGATTCTGCCCACTCATCCTCGTTGACTTCTTCAAGAAGGTTATCAAAGCAATAGATGAGTGAAAAACTGTTTATACCACATATATGAACCTCACAAAGGCATTCAACACTATCTCCCATTCAGGCGTAGTTAATAAACTCTTCCAGCTTAATGTAAGTCCCTGTGTAACTCATTGGATAGCAAAATGGCTCATAAATAGAAACCAAGAAATTAAGGTGGGTTGATCTACCTGTACCAAGAGACATGTCACTGGTAGAGTATGCCAGGGCTTGGTCCTTTTTGGCATTTACTTTTCATACGTCAAGGCAAATGCTGATGGTTTACAGCTGAGTTTGCTGATGACTGTAAATTTGATACCATCATAAACTCTCCAGAAATCACCAAGATCCTTCAAATGCACAGCCTAAAACTAAATATCAAAATGTGCATAAGATGTCTCCTGCAACACTGACATCGACAACACTCCCCTGAAAATTGACTCAGTAGTGAGGGACCTCAGAAAATATCGAGACAATGAGCTGTCATTTGACCCCTATGTGTTGACTATTGTTAGAAAGCCCTTCTTTATAGCACAACATATTAGCAAGGATATAGCATCAAAATCTAAGGAGGTTATCATACTACTGTATACTGCACTCGTTCAGCCAATTATTTAATATAATTCCTCATTTGGCATGTACTTGTCAAAACACATGACTCAGCTTGAGTGACCACAATGTTTTCTCATCAAGAAAATCAAGGGACTAAATCACAAAAGCTAGTATGACAGCCAGAGAGCCATGTCTCTCTTCTCAGTGTCCTTCAGGCTGCTAAGGGGAGATGTCTGTCTTGCATACAGACCCTCTACGAACCCCATCCTTGCAGACCTTCAATACATCCATAAGTCCAATAGCAGCAGAAACACCTACTCTAGAGACCTCAATCTCTATAACAACTTGAATAGAGCATGCTTGTGGGATAGCTCTGTCTCATATAGACTACCACTTCTCTGGAACCACCTCCCTTTCCATGTGAAGTTAAGTACTTCTCTTGCTTTTATTCTAGTGCAACCTGGATGCATGGATAGGAAACCATAAGTTCACCCCTGGTTTGGCACCCTTGTCCTTTACATGTAAATACCTGCTCAAGGGTTATGGTTATTCATCCTTACTATTCAATGGGTTCCTGCACAATACTAAAGGACTAACTCACCTGGGGTTATTCAAGACTTCTGCAAAATACACAGGTCTTGGTACTAAACTACTAAGCCTAGAAACCCATTGAGAATGCATGTCTAGGTTGCTAAAGCTTCTTGCAGGTCAACAGAGTAGTAAGTACTTGTGAGCCTATGAACATCCATGGACCTAGCTGCCATACTCTTACTAATAAACTGTGAAATGAAAATTCACTTTCTTACAATAGTGGATACACTGTGATCAAATGACAGTTTGTTGTCTGAATAGGTTCCCAAGTCCCTAAGTACTGGATCAATTTTCATGGTCATGGTTTGTTGTTGATATGATAGTTACAGGGGATGTCATGCTTGCTGAAGGAAACTTATACATTTTTTGGCATTTAGTTGTAGTTCATGGTTATGAAACCAACTATCTGCAAGAGACACAACACAGCAAGAGGTTCTCCAGTTGGATTCTCCACTGGGGTGCCTTCTGTGTGGAGTTTGCATGTTCTCCCTGTGTTCGCGTGGGTTTCCTCCGGGTACTCCGGTTTCCTCCCACATTCCAAAGACATGCATCTGGAGCATTTCTCCCCGGGCCTCCGCTGAAAACAGGCTCTGTGGAACCTAGTCGGACATTCCCGGTCAACAAATGTTAAATAAATAAAAATAAATAAATCTGTTTGGGAAAGGCTCTCTTTTAGTATCTTGGTGCCTTCTGGAAACTTTATGATGGCACAATGTTTACAGTCATCTGCAAACCTGGTCAGCCATAACCCCTTAACATTAGCTTTGACCTCCAAGAAGTCAATGCCAAAGTGGAGTGTCCCAAGGACTGAACCCTGTGGTACACCACTAGTAACAGGTCTTTTGGAGGAGGTAGAGTTACCCATCCTAATTTTCTGGATTCTATTTATGAGGCAGTTTGCTACCCAGAGTAACACAGAGATTAACATTTAGCTGGAAGAGTTTATCTCAATTACCTTTTTGAAGAATTTGAGCAGGTTGAGCAGGCATAATCATCCTTTGAGAAAATTAAACTGGCTTAGATCATGAGTTCTGAAGTTAGCTATGTAATTTATTATTTCTATAAATAATATTCCATAGCTTTAAAGCACTGTTTTTTTTATATTTGAAAAAATGAACTCTGGATTCATTGGGTAAATATTAGACTATTAGTCTGCAGACTATTAAAAGCCTAGACAATAACCATAGGTCAGAATCAAACCTTGTACCTGTGAAGTAAAAACTTTAACCATTATGCCAAACCCGTGTGATTTAATCTGGTTTATTATATATTATTTGTTTTTTTTTTAATTAATTTTTACTATATTTTAAAACTTTTCAGTATGGCTACATGGTTATTTATCTCTATTGCATTGTCTTCAACTGTTTTGCCCACTTTTCTCAATTTTGTTGCTGAAGAATCAAAGACAAAGATCAAAGGAATGGTGGACAGAGGCCCAGTATTCGGGTTAATTTACAAATGTAATCTAAATCACTTAAAAAGTTTAAGTAGAAATTAGGTTATATCAATTTGTATTTTCTAAGCAATAAAAAATGTGATATTCCAGTATCTGGAATTACTGACCAATGGCAGTCCTGTGATATACAAGAAAATCCAATTTAGTGAAGGGACAGGGAAAAATCAGTGATATTCTACCCAGTCAGGGACAGTTGAAAACTAAACTCACTATTTGTTCTCACCAGTCTGTTACATCTAAGTATGCCACCTGCATGGTAGCACAGCCTCCGGACACCGGGTCGCTTTTGACAGCTGCAGCCAGAGCTACATTAATACCCTTATGAAAGTTGCACAAAAGATCATTTCAATTCAGCAAGTTAGAAACAAGACTGGGTATGTAATCCAAGAGATACTGATGGCTTCCTACAAGCTTCCTCAATGGCATACCTTCCTTTTTGACCAGCATAAACATTAGGCAATGCTACACAAAGGAAATGTACAGCTGGGAATAAATGTCATGCATTCAGTGATAATTACAGTTGGTTACACTACTTAATTTAACAAAAATTAGTGTTTGATAGGAGCAGAATAGAACAAGATTCTGGGCATATCATATAACCTAGCTGATGGTGAACTACACTTCTCTGTAACATATTCACTTTGTTCATACTATACATCCCTTCACTGCTCATTCCTCTGACCCACATCTTAACTCCCTCTCCCACCAGAAGGACTACCTGTCAGCCCTCTTTAACATCCTTTTTAGTACTCAGGAACTAAGAGACTACCACAGAACTGAGCCTAAGAACCACCATCACCACAGCTACCATTCTAAGTTTTAATAGTTTAGGCATTGCCTTTAGCAACCAGACCACTAATACTGAACACACAAACACATCTGGCATACAGGTGGTGAAAAGGCCAAACAACTCCATCTTAAGCCATTTTATTGCTCCTCTCCTGACTGACCTCTCTACCCTGTCCCTCCTGACCTATCCTGTCTCTACCAGACCCTAGCACTGTCTGTTTACCTCCAGCACCTCCTTCCCTATTGAAACCTCCAATCTGAGTTGACCCAGCCTTGTACAAATGGTGGCTGACTGCAACTTGTTTATCAGCCTTTGTTCTTTTATGGTTCCATCTGAACAACAGGACATTATACAGTGGCTGCACATGACTTCTGCTGCAATCTCTACTACTAAACATTGGCCAACAATGTGTTGCCCTTCCTCAGCTCTTTAGATCATTGTGCATGAGTGCAAACAATGACACACATGCATATATATATATATATATATATATATATATATATATACATATATATATACATATATATATTGGTTCATAGGTTGGTACTAGGCTACCGGCCCTAGAGCCTATACAAGCCTAGCCATAACAATTCCCTGGATATTCCTTTCCACAATATTTACTTCCCTGGACCCCTGTCTAGCGACTGACGTGATCCCCAGGGTGAATTTCCTATCGCCCATCCAATCGTCAAGGTTCCTTTTGAAGAGGACCAAGGAAGCGCTCTGCTTGACATGTATGGACAGTCTATTCCAGAGTATGGGGAGTCTCTGGGTCAGGAACCTATCCCTCCAGCATGTTTTGTTTATCGTGATGACAAGGTTTAGATCTCTGGAGCATGTGGCTCTGATGGCTTGAGATTTCTTTAAGCGCAGTATGTCCAACAGCTCAGGGTTTGACATGGCCTTGTATGTTAAGCAGAGATCGTCTCTGAGTAGACGATATGCCATAGAGTATAGCTGGAGTTTTTTTAGATGGTCAGCATAGGGCATCTGCTTTAGGCCTGTGATTCTTTTAGTGAAATATTTCTGCAGCCTTTCCAGCTGTTGCAGATGTCTTGTGAGGTACATACCAAATGTGGCATTGTACTCTATAATGGGTGTAATGAGGGATTAGTACAGTGGGACAATTACCTCCTTTTTTCTGGGTGAAAATCCCTTAGTGACGAGGTGTGCCACATAGAAGGATTTCCTGACTGTTGTGGCAATGTGGTTATCGAAGGTGAGACCACTGTCCACCTGTGTCCCTATGTCTCTCACCACACTTTCAGTGTTTAGTGTACTGCCACCTATGTGGTAATTCATGGGTACATGTTTTTTTCCCAAAGGGGATAACTATACATTTCTTGGCATTAAGCTTGAGCCCATGGCTCTGGCAAAAAGCATCTGTTTATGTAAGGCCCTTTTATAGAATATCCACATAATTTGGGGATTCAATAATGGCTCCCAGTTTGCAGTCATCTATGAACTTTGTTAGCCGGAGTCCCTTAGTTTTGGCCTGTACTTCAGAGAAATAGATGCCAAACAAGAGTGGTCCCAGGACTGAACCCTGAGGTACTCCACTTGTCACTTGTCTGGAGCTGGATTTGGAGTCGGCTACTTTTACAGTCTGGGTTCTGTCAGTAAGCCAGTTGGTAACCCATCGAGTGACCTAGGGATTTATGCCCAGCTTAGTAAGTTTATCTATGATTCCAGAGTGGGGGATGGTGTCAAAGGCCTTAGCGAGGTCCAGATAGGCTGTGTGGACCACCTTACCCTCATTCACAGCTCTGGAGACTGATTCGAAGAAGTCAATCAGGTGTATATATATATATATATATATATATATATATATATATATATATATTTGTCATTATAGCTTGAAGAAGCATACCTTTCGTGTCCAGAATGCTGACATGTAAAATCATCAAAACATGGAATATCAACATGTAGTGCACATGTTCAGAGGATTAGTCTGGGGTAGGGTAAACCAATAGCAGGTATTTCTGCAAGGGGGCAAGCCCCCCAAACAACTATGTGGGGGGCTGAACCCCCACCTTCCCTGTTAATTATATGTACTAACTACAAGACTGCACAATTCCTGGGGAAAGGGTATATTCCCCTACCTGGGATACACAAACATTCCTTGTTTTTCAGGTCACTGGTGAGTATCCAGTTACTCATGTTACAGTGCCTGAAATAAACAGAAGCATCCTCTTCTTTAGACTGCAGCTTAGATATGGTCTCATATAAAATATAATAAATCAATAAATAAATGATTACAATCCTCCTAACCTGCTTTTATGACTGTTGTCTGTGTGGAAACAAGAGGAATGCTAACAGATTTTAAAGTTGTTAGCTGCTTTATAGTGCAGTTTATGTGCAAATGCAGTCTGCATAGCTGCCTGAGAAACATGAACAGGTTTTAAAGTTGCTAGCTGGTTAACAATGCAGAAGCCATGTGTATGCCATCTATGTGGAAGCATGAGATTTGCTTAATTTTCTATCAAAGAGGTTCATATGCAAGAGCTTAGCTATTTTCAGGCTTGTACTACATGCAGAATGCTGACTGCACACTGAAATATGCAAACAAGATAAGCTTATTATGAATTTCTATAATATCAAAGAAGTGCATAACACATTTTGTAGAGCATGTAATTATGTTCTGAAATTGAGGAAAAGAAAAGTGTTAAGAAAATCCCTAATGTAAGATCTGATCTTAACAGCCCTTAAGGGTGTTTATCAAAAGTTTATTAAACATGCCTAACAGGTTAACAGTGGCAAAAGGTGAAACAGCTTTTAAAGCTGTTGGATGCTTTGGTCTGCCACACTTATAAACAAAAAGCATAACAGAACAAAATATCTAACAGCTCTTAAAGCCATTATGTCTACAGAGGGGCACCTGTTTCTGTCTGTTGTTTGTCTGACAGTGCTAAGTGTTTAACCAGCTTTCAAAGATTTGAAAGCTGATAAAAATGTTTTGTGCTCCTATGCATTTTTCTGTGACTAGTAGTACATGGGCAGGACCTGCGATTGGTCAACTGATGCCCTAGCCAAAAGGTCTCCACAGTGCCCCTCAGTACCACCCTGTGCCCCACATCCTAGTCTAACTATACTATCCAGATTACTGACAAAAGCGCCCCTGCTAGAGCTGCGCCTTAGGCAGCCACCTAGTTGGTTTATAAGGCCAGCTGTGTACACGGGGCAAATAAAGTTCAATGAACTGCAAAGTATTATGATCATGTGACTAATCATGACCAGTTTCATGCTTTCTTGACATGGATGCCAAGATTCACCTCTCAAGGTAAATTTCTTGACATCTGTGTCTTGAACACAGAGTAAGCTGGTTATGATCTGAGACTAGATCATAATCCTTTGTTACAAACCTTTCTCAGCTGTTATGCTCCAGTCTTACAGTAGAACATAGATTGTAACCAATGCAGGACAGTAGTGGAGAAATGTAATACCTTTCAATGTTTCAATACATAAGAAAAAGTGAGGCAGAATAAAGTATCTAACAGTACTTAAATATATTGGTCAGTAGGTGTAGTATAGTTTGAGCTGTAAAAAACTTTACATTCCAATATATATTTTTCTTATAAATTGCACTATACTGGAGCTGCAAAGCTTCCATGTTGTTCAAAGGCATATATCATTTTTTCTGGTCATAACCTGTTAGTTATGTGTTCTTAAAACGGTTGCCAAGATTCACCTTTTCAACATCACCCTGGAGATAACCTGTTTTAACATCCATTCTACAAATGCATAACAAGTGAGTTATTATCAAAAAAACAATCATAATCATCTGTGTTATAGTCAAGTTCTTACTTATGAACCTGGCTACAGCAAGGATAATTGTTTCTCATTTTTACAGTGTAATTAGGGAGCTCATCTATTACATTTTACTTCATTAATCTTTTTGTGTAGCAACATTGCATTTTTTTTATAATCATACTGGATATTTAAATAGCAGAAGCAAAATATAACATATTCAAATACAGTTTCTGCAAAGGATTTATGTACAGTAATCATTATTTGAGCAAGCTTTTTTGACATACTCCAAAAATGAAGATTAACTCAGGTAAGATATAATACAACTCAAAAATAATGTATTCATTCACAGTTTTAAGCAATGGTTATTAATTATGCATGTTCTGTCTACTACTTTTCTGTTGGACAGAGCTTCTAAATGACTTTTCTACATATATGTGAACCAACCTGAAGTAAACATTATAATTAATTTATTTGTGCATTTTCTACATATTGCACTTCAACAGGACTTTCCTCTTAGTGTCATAAAATGGCATTGTTTACTATTTTAATCTATTTTTTTTTTCTTGTAGAATGTGGAATTCTGCCAAAACAAGATTTGACACTTTTCATTTCTTTAGGTCATACAGTGTCAATGGAAAATTGCAGATATGCTATCAAAACATTTGGTGACATTTTGGGAAAATTACGGTTATGTCCATCTCTATTACTCTCCAAAACTCATATTTTATTATATGAAATGCAAACTCAAAAATCTCAAGATGTGTGTAAGGCAGTACAACAGATACACATATTAGGTACTTGTTCATCCTTTCCCATCTGAACAGATGGCAGTGAAAACCTAATAATTAGGTGTGTGTGTACTGATGAAGAATGCATGTATATATTTATTGAAGAGTTGATGCTCATACAATGTGGCATAGCATTTAACAGTAATATTCAATTAAATAAATAAATAAATCTACAGCAGGGCTAACCACCCAGTGGTGTAAACCTCGGCTCGAAATGATTGTCACTGAGGAAGTGGCACCCCAACCCCATGTGCAAAATGGGAAAAGGGGTTGAGGATGGATGGATTCAATTAAATAAATATTGTTTGAACACTCTTTAAATGTAAAGGGATGGTATGAGATGATGTTAATTATACCTGGTCTGCTATCACTATACTATAGGGCCAGTATTTCTGTCTACTTAAAGTAAAATTTTAAGAATCGGTAGCCTGTCCTTTACATCTTAATGTGTTTTTCTAGATTTTTTGAACACTCGTTTGGGCCAGCTGTTCATGAATAAGATCACATTTTTCTGCTTCATTCAACATAATCAGTTTTAACAGCCAAGCTGTCAGAGTTTCTAAAATTTTCACATATTAAATGTAAAATACCTTCAGATTTAGATCATGTCCAGTACATAATTCTCAATTTTAGTATAAAGCTTGCATAATATTAGTTTAAAGTTGGGACTGATGTGATCAGCAGCTCTTAAACATACCCAAAGAATAAAATCAAGTTTGGAATGAGTTGCTAGAAAACTGGTTCCTAGTCATGTCCATGTGCTCCCAGGTCACCCCTGCAGAGATGTACTAATACCTATTAGGCTAACGTAGTTAACAAATAAATAAACAAGTGTAGTAGCTCAAGGACTTAAGCTGTCAAATAAGTAAACAAGTACATTTATAGTACCTAACAGGCTTAGCCAGTTAGTAAATAAATGAAGAGTATAGTTCCTAGTGGGCTCATCCAAATAACAAATAAAAAAACAAGTACAGTACCACAAGGACTTAGCCTGTTAACAAATAATAAATGTGTATAACACTTGGTGGGCTCACCCTGTTAAAAAGCAAATAATAAAATGTACTGTTGTGGTTTGATATTTATTTATTTTTTTAGGCAATTTGGTAGGTATTTTGTAGTTATCCACTGTTGATACAAATAGTTTGCGAAGTCTGGAAATAAATATAAAGCTGTGATTCTTCTAAAAGACAAGTGCAGGAAATTGCATATGCAGGCTTCAACAGTGGAGCCCATTTTAACAGTTTTAAAACAGCTGCATTTAACTTAAAATGAATGCATTTCTTCATAACAGTTTGTGAATGCAGTAGCTATTACTCCTCTTACATTCATATCTACTATATATTTGTTTGCAGCCTGATAGAAAACGTTCACATTTCATGAGCAGCGTCATTTATTTATTTTTAATGTGTATCATAAAGGGTAGCAGGTTCTGAGGATTCCTACCTGCATGTGGGTTATTTGTTACTGTAACATCAAAGAGGTGTGATAATGTATTACTGGAATATTAGCTTAGATAAAGTAACATGAGCTCCAGTCTGCTGCAGAAAAGGAATACACATGTTGACTTAAATGGTTCAGGTTTGAGATGGCAGTGGGTAAAAATGCCAGTACCCAAACATCTTGACTGAACTCCAAGGTCATTTGGACTATGAGTTGAGAGATGTCGGGGAAGTGTTTCTTTATTATACGGTATATACCTGCTACCTGTATTTTATCCATTTTCTGAGAACTATTTTTTACAAGTGGTCAAAACCAGATCATGGTCAAATGGGGCCCTAGGCAGGGTAATGGATCAGGGCCACCCCCTGCATCCCCACCAAGCAGCAATTCCAGTGTCCCATTACTTGCCCCTCTCACTCCCCCATTACCATAAAACACTGTTCAAACCTGTCAACTTCTACAATGATTACACATATTTGAATTTCTAAAAAGTTTATTTTAAGTTTTATACCACAAACACTGATAGCCATTTGCAAAACAAAACAATACAGTCTCACAATGAAAATAGACTTATCATGAGCAATAGTAAACTTCTCTGCCCATGAAACTCACATTCTTTGAAACTGCATAGAAACACACTTTCATAGAAAATGTATCTGGACAGTGGTGGATTATGTGCACCTTTCAGTTGTTTTCAAACCATGGACCCCTGCACACATTTTTTGGATCATGCATAAATGTGTGTGTTCTTTGATTCACCTTCCTGATTGTTTTAAATTATATTCTTTGTTTAATACAGCACCACTTGTTAGAGTGCATTTCAAAGTTGTAGTTTAGAACATTTTTTTCCAGTAACCAGTGAAGTAAAACATATGAACCAATAATGACAAGGCTATCCATTTCAAAACATTTCAACTATAAAAGGCCACTCAAACTGCTATTATAATCTACCGATCTTCTTCTTCTTTTGGCTTTTCCCGATCAATATGCACAGTCTCTGCAGAAGTAAAAGTCATCTGAATAATTCCACATTGAAGGGATCTGTAACTAATGAAGAGGTTGCTGCTGGCAAACAACTTTGCATTTCAGTGCTTCATCCACAAATTCAGTGCCTGCTGCCCTTGAATAATAAAATTGCTTAAAAAAATGATCTGATAGTGATCAGACAACAGGTTCATAGTAGGCATCTCATCCAAAGGAAGACACACTCAGGAGTGCAGTACTCCACCCACCTCTTTATACTGCACAGTAGTGTCAACAACTGATCTACTTGGTATGGGAAGAGAACCCACAGCCTTCTACACCAGACACAAGTATGCTACCCATTGCACCACTGACACTGAACAACACAACTATGAAATTCTGTGACTGACACTGATAGGCTATAATCCCCATGGATTTTCAAAAACAATAAATAAATAAATGTGCTGCGGCAGCGTTGTCGCCTCACAGTAAGACGTTGTCCTGTTCAATTCTCAGCTAAAGCGTCTTCTGTGTGGAGACGTGCATGAATGGGCATACCTTCGTTGAAGGTTGTGCGTCAGGGCTGGCAACCCGGTACATAAAAATCTACTGCCAATCATTAGCGGACCAGAGTTCCACTGTGGTGACCCCTAACTGGGAAAAGCCGAAAGATACAATAACAACTAACTAATTAAAGGAGACACGGTAGTTGGTATGGAGGTTTAAGGCACTTACTTGCCAATTTTCAAGGTTCAGGGTTTGACTCTGAGCAAAGTCACTCAGTTAGACAGCCCACCTACTGGGGCATTTCACACACACACACACACACACACACACACACACATGCACACAAACACACACACACACACTTGCTGCTGCACTCACTGTTTTGATAGTTTCAGTCCTACACATGCTCTGCTCTGTTTGCAGGATACCATTTCTAAATCCCCTTTTACTTGCTCCTCTGATATCCTTGGCTTTGACTGTTAAATGAAATCTCCTGTGGTCTTACTGCTATGATTATCCTCAGCTTTGGCTGTTAAATCAAATCTCCTCCAGTGATGTCCTCAGCTTTGGCTGTTAAATCAAATTTTCTGCAGTTTACTTTAAGACATTATCCTACTACTCAGGTTTCTGGGGCTTGCTGTTCTTTACAGAAGTCTCCTGCAAGGTCCTAAAGCCTTCTTATGTTTACAGAAGTCTTTGGCTTAGTTTATTTACAGATAATTTTTCATCGCCTCCTCCATTCCAACAAGCCCCCCCAGCAAACACTGGCCCTAGGCAGATGCCTAAGTCACCTATTGCTGAATCAGGCTTTGCAAGCGGTTATGGACAAGACATAAAAACAGAACTAAGACTCTGTTATCAAAACATATGATATTCACAGAACATGCAAAGCACTACAATAGGCTGCGAGTTTAACATTTTGCCTGACAGGAAAAACAATATTAGGTACTGGGAATTTAGTGTATGCTTAACAGTGAAGCAGCACATATAAGTCTAATAGAATTTGTAAATTAAATACAATTACAGTTACTGTCAGTTGCCTGTCGGGTGCCAGGATCCGCCACATAACACATGCACTCAAATCACTCCGCAACAAGTACAAATATGACTCTGTCATTGTCCATGTTGGTGTGAATGACCTGAGATGTACCTCCCTGGACTACAAGAAAAGAGACATGGAAAAGCTCTACGATCTTGTAGCCCAGGCAGGTATGACCCTAGCCCTGAGTAGCATCCTGCCATTGGCCAGAATGATACAGCAGTACAAAGACAAAATGATTGACTTCAACAATTGGTGAAGCTTATGGTGTCATTCTAAGGGGATCCAGTTTCTGTATGTCTGGGATGACATGGTTGATAGACCATGATGCTTTGCCAGAGATGGCCTGCACCTGTCATCCCTGGGATTCCAGATACTGGCTAAGGCTCTTGCTGTCCCATATAGTGCCTTTTTTAGGCAAGGTTCAAATGACAAATTCACCACCATAACAGGAACAGGCAAGCAAAAACCGAGGGTAATGCTACTCAGTGCTAGAAGTCTAAATCTCAAAATGCACTCCCTCGAGGCACTCCTTAAAATGGAGAACATTGATATCTGTGCAGGGACTGAGACCTGTTTGAAGACTCCAGAGAGCACCCCTGCATTACCAGGCTATAACTCATGCCACACTTTTCGGCCATCTAACCTGGACCAGAACACCAAAGGCGGAGGTGTGTCCATATTCATTAAGGACATCCACACCTCCAGGCTAGTTGCTCAACATAATGCATCCGAGGTTATCCAAGTGCAACTAACTCTGGGCAAAACTGCAATCCAAATTGTAGCTTGCTATAGATCCCCCACCATGCCCTGGGATTCCCACTCTTCTTTTCTTGATATACTGGAAAATATTAGGGTTCAACCAAACACCCTAATAATGGGCGAGTTCAACTACCCCACCATTAACTGGGAAAACTACTCATGTACCAACTCCTTCACTCAACGCTTTCTGTAATTCATAAATTCCAATGCTCTGGATTAACTTATCCACACTCCCACCAGGGGCAATAATATCCTAGACCTAGTCATTACCAGCATGAGTGACCGGTGTTCCACACCTGAAGTCAACTCCTTGTTGGTCAGATCCGACCATAAGCTAATTACCCTAGATATCCACATCCCACCCCCACCCCCCCATTAAGGAAACTACAGTAAAAAATTTCTCCAAATCCAACTTCATGCTTCTTAAGACAGAAGTGGAGAACTTCATGACACCCATGTAGATGGACAATACAGTTACAACTGCTGAATCCTACACAAATGCACTCTATAAGCACTTGCACAAGTGCATGGATCATGCTATCCCAAACAGAACCAAGATGCTCTCCTCCAAAAAGAGGAAGCCAATCTGGTGGTCCCCTGCCATAAACAAACTCTACAACAGAAGGAAGAAACTGTTGCAAAAGAGAGTAAAATCCCATGAGCGGAGGAGCTCCCTGGTCAGCCTCAGTAAGAAGCTGAAATCCCTTATAAGATCCTCCAAAGCTAGCTATGAAAACAAAATCACCACTGATTCTAGGGACAACCACAAAGCATTCTATACCTATGTCAAGAATCTCAATGGCAACACACAGATCTGCTCTGAGTTACAGCACAACGGCATGAAAATTACAGAGCCAACTGATATTGCCAACATTCTGGCAGATAGGTTCAGTGCTAACTTTACCCCTCTCTCACCCCCTAAAGGGCCCATATCTATACAGAAGGAATGCAGAGTCCCTGTAATCACAAATATGCAGGTAAAAGCTGCACTCTCTAAAGCCAAGAACACAGCATCCATGGGACCGGACAACATCCCAGGCTGCATTTTACATGAACTTCAGAGTGAACTGGTTCCCCACCTAAGCACCATGTTCAATCATAGCCTCACGTCAGGCTTTGTGCCCACTGAATGGCACACAGCAGCAGTTATCCCACTCCACAAAGGGGGAGCCATCACTGATCCCAAGAACTATCACCCTATTAGCCAGACGAGCCTGGTTTGTAAGGCCATGGAACATATCATCATGGAACTCATAAAGAAAAATATTGGTAACCTCCAAACTCTGGACCCCGCCCAGTTCGGGTTTGTGAAAATCAGATCATGCCTCCTGAACCTGATCAACTTCTTTGAGGCAGTCATCAAAGCCGTAGACAAGGTTCACACAGCCTATCTTGACTTCGCCAAGGCTTTCGACACCATCCCCCATTCTGGAATTATAGCTAAACTCACTGAACTAGGTATAAATCCCTACATCACAAGATGGATTGCCAACTGCCTCACTGACAGAACCACACTGTAAAATTTTCTGACTCCAAATCTGACTTTAAACCAGTGACAAGTGGAGTACCACAGGGTTCAATCCTGAGACCTCTCCTATTTTGGTATCTACTTCTCTGAAGTACAGGCTAACACAGAAGACCTTTGGCTAATGAAGTTTACAAATTACTGCAAACTAGGAGCTGTAGTCAAGTCCCCAAATGATGTGGACATCCTACGAAGGGTCTCACTGAGACAGACACCTGGTGTCAGAGCCATGGCCTCAAGCTCAATGCCAAAAGGTGCATTGTCATCCCCTTTGGTAAAAACTCTGTACCCATGAACTACCACATAGGCGGTAGTCTACTTAATGCCGAATGTGTGATAAGAGACCTTGGGACCCAGGTGGACATTAGTCTCTCCTTTGATAATCATATTGCCACAGTAGTCAGGAAATCCTTCTACGTGGCACATCTCATCACAAAAGGGTTCTCATCCAGAAAAAAAGAGGTCATTCTTCCCCTCTAATCATCACTCATTAGACCCATTATAGAGTATAACGCCCCTTTTGGTATGTACCTCACAAGACATCTGCAGCAGCAGGAAAGGCCACAGAAGTACCTTACAAAGAGGATTACTGGCCTCAAACAGATGCCCTACTTCTCCGTCTCAAAAAACTCCAGCTTTACTCCATAGCATATCACCTACTCCGAGGAGATCTCTGCCTAACATATAAAGCTATGTCAAACCCAGAGCTGTTGGACATGCTACACCTAAAGAAATCCCAATCCCTCCAAGCTACATGCTTTAGGGACCTAAACCTTGTCACCACAATAAACAGGACATGCTGGAGGGATAGATTCCTGTCCCAGAGACTTCCCATACTCTGGATTAAGCTACTCATCTATGTCAAGCAAAGTTCCTCATTAGCACTCTTCAAGAAAAATCTTGATGAGTGGATGGGAAATAGGAACTACACCCCAGGGATCACTTCTGTGGCTTTGCTCGACAAGGGCACAGGAAAATAACTTTCTTGGGTGGTGTAAGCCAGGGAACCTTGTTGGCTAGGCTTACTTAGGCCCTTGGGCCGATAGCCTAGTGCCTACCTATGAACCTATAATATAAGTTTTGAGTTAACATTTTGATGTATTGCTGTGTCATTATGTACTGCCACTTTCCTACAGCATTAGTTTCATTGTATTTTACTATACTTGCTGTCTCACCTCATAAGCAATATGGTTTACATATGTGTGTGTGTCATTAGTGTGGTCTCAGAGTGAGAATATTAAACATGAGGGAGGAACTGGCAAGCCCTCTTGCACAACAATTTTATACATCCATTTCTAGTACTCATCTTTCTTGCTTCAGAATGCATATTGGATGTGTAAATAATATGTGGTCTTC
The DNA here is from genome assembly GCF_019279795.1 of Protopterus annectens. Classification (NCBI taxonomy): domain Eukaryota; kingdom Metazoa; phylum Chordata; order Ceratodontiformes; family Protopteridae; genus Protopterus; species Protopterus annectens. The sequence continues at coordinate 451,086,913 of NC_056741.1, read as the reverse complement.
GGTATACCACCACGGCAATCCAAATCACTGTTAAAACCAAATTTAATATATAAAACTTAAAACATAAAATCATGAGCAATAGAAATCCAGTCTGATAAGCGCTTTTGGCTATTCAGCCTTCTTCAGATTGTAAAGTTGGATTCCACTCATTAAAATTTTAAACTAATGTACGTCCAATCTCTCCTTTAGTTCACATACACACCCTTCTTCTGAAGCCAATAGTAGTGAACATTCCAAATGTTCAGCTTCTTTAGGCAGCTAATCAGGCTCGAAAAAAGTACCTGCCCCTTTTTTAGCCAATTAATTGTAGCAAAAAGGCCAAGCCTCTTATTTACAACAAATAGTATTTCTCCTGGGTTTTATTATGGGTTTTAAAGGAACCACACTATTTAAGCTGGGAGAGCGATTTGCATATTTACAATCCAATTTATTTCACGTAACTCAGTGTGATTATGAACATCTCCTGCTCTTATTATTTGAGCTACAGTTTCTATGGCTTTAAATCTAAACTTATGAGTAGGATTTTCAGCTACATGTATTGCCAGGGCATTGTTCATGTCCAAGTTACCAATATCCCTTAGATGTCTTAATATCCGATCTTTAAATCTTTGGTCAGTTTTGCCAATATAGAATGCATTGCATTGGCAGCATGACTCTAAATAGATTAAATGCTGGGTGTTACAGTCCGTATAGATGTTAAAAGTGTACATCTTGTTGGTAGAGGGATGAATAAATGTATTGGCACTATCAATAAACGTACAAGCTTTACATCTATGACATTTAAAGGTGCACCACTCCTTCTTTCAGTCTTGTTGCTGCATTCAAGTTGGAGTCTGTTTCATTGTGATGATTACCATGCCCCATTAAAGAAACACTTGTGCTGGCTTCAATTAAGTCAGTGTCAGAAATGTTAGAAAAATCTATTCTAGTGGGAGGAGAAACAGAATGTGTATTTGTGGATGTTGTAGACTTTTTAGCATTCTCTTGCTCTGAGCATCGTGCATGAGATGCATTATTAGGGACCGTTGATTTGCTCCGTCCTCGATCCTTCATGAAGAATCCTTCATTTTCTTCCTTCGGCCATTCAAAGATATGTGAATCGCCCTCCTAGCTTAAATAGTGTGGTTCTTTTAAAACCCATACTGAAAGCCAGGAGAAATACTATTTGTTGTAAATAAAAGGCTTGGCCTTTTTGCTACAATTGATTGGCTAAAAAAGGGGCAGGTACTTTTTTCGAGCCTGATTAGCTGCCTAAAGAAGCTGAACATTTGGAATGTTCACTACTATTGTCTTCAGAAGAAGGGTGTGTATGTGAACTAAAGGAGAGATTGGACGTACATTAGTTTAAAATTATAATGAGTGGAATCCAACTTTACGATCTGAAGAAGGCTAAATAGCCAAAAGCGCTTATCGGACTGGATTTCTATTGCTCATGATTTTATGTTTTAAGTTTTATATATTAAATTTTGTTTTAACAGTGATTTGGATTGCCGTGGTGGTAAACCGAAGACCACATATTCTTTGTTTGTTCTCCATTTCTCGGTACCTCTAGCTGTGCTACGGAAGTATTTTTCTTCATATTGGATGTGTGGTTACTTAGGTTCTGTCATGGGGGGGTGTGCCCCCCTTTTTATTGTTGCCACCTATATACATTAACTTAAGTACCTGCCCATACAACTGCACTAAAATATTAATCAGAATGTTTCACTCTAATGAAAGCACTAACATGATGTGAAGGGTACACAGCCCCTTTCAAGTACGGATGATCTATCATTATTAACTGCTACTGGCTCATATGCAAATACTGTGCAGATATGACAGAAATGCACGTGCTCCTTTTCTTTCTGTTTCTCCTCTCCCACTTATGCTTTCATTCCATGGTATGGTCCATATTCCTGGAGTAGAAGCATTGCAGGTTAGTTACTTGGTATCAGGCACAGTGTCCAAACTGGTAGTGTACATTTGCTTTAGCTCTCACTTTCTTGCTTGTTTTTCTTCATATTACCTGATCCTGTGTGCCATCTGTGTGCTTGAATGTGTGTGTGTGTGTGTGTGTGCTGCTCTCACTTTCTTGCCTGTTTTTCTTCATATTACCTGATCCTGTGTGCCATCTGTGTGCTTGAATGTGTGTGTGTGTGCCGCTCTCACTTTCTTGCTTGTTTTTCTTCATATTACCTGATCCTGTGTGCCATCTGTGTGCTTGAATGTGTGTGTGCCTTCAATTGTGTGCACCATTTTTTTGCTTCTAATCGTCTATTGCTTGGTCAGAACAATTCTGTGAGTTTCTGAGAAGGCAAAGTGCAAAACATTGAAATAATACTTCTTTTCTTTTAAACAATGAATGAAGAGTCTTGCAATGATGTTTGACATTCCCTTTTTTTAACTTATTAAATCATCTCAAAGATTTTTTTTAAATAACTTTTAACAAAACTTACTGCTGGAACATCAGGCAGAAAAATTGTGAAGGTTCTTTCTTCAGTCTGTTTTTCTTTGGGATAGTTCTTTCATCATTTGAAATAAATATTTGGGCCCGTAATAATAAAATAGATAACAAATAAGCAGTGAAGCTTTGTTGTTATGTTTTTCAACTCAGACATGCAGGGAATGAACACATAAAGACACAGAAATCCAATAAAAGGGCCAGTTTCTCTCTTTGTCTGTCAGACACTCACGCATACATACAAGAGCACATATAACACACTTGACGTTTGATGCTGCCACACCTGCATAACTTTGCAGTGTCCAAATTGTAAACTTACTTTCTCTGGAAAGGAAAAAAAATCATTCCTGTGAGCATAGGAGCCCCTTTATGGAGGGGTAAACAACTATTGACTGCAATGGTACATATCATTCTAAATAAATATATGTGAATTTCTATATATATATTGCTGTAAGCATATAAGCAAACACACAGACATATATACACACACACACACACACACACACACACACACATATATATATATATATATATATATATATATATATATATACATGAATCTACTTAAATTAGATAGTCAGACACTACTTTTCTCGATATGCATAATGCCGAATCAAATTGATCGACATTATGCATGTTGGCATGCTATTATGCATGCTCCAAGAATTAATATTGGCTCATGCAAAATTAACAAAAAAAAAGCAAAGAAAGCATAATTTTTTTGCAGGGGGCAAGCTCCCCTGCACCCTCACATCCCTACATCCCCTGCTAATTATATATAATAACGCAGAGATCACACAGTCCCCAGAGAAAAGGGTATATTCCCTTCCAGGATATCGTCAGTTTCACACACCTGTTGGCCATCTATTTAATTGACCAAATTGTGTCAATTAAGCAAATGTCGACCAAGCTAAAATTCGATTCAGTTGATGCACATCGTTTATCACACACACGTGTGTGTGTATGTGTGTGTGTGTGTGTGTGTGTGTGTGTGTGTGTGTGTGTTTTGCACTCTCTCTCTCTGTATATATATATATATGTGTGTGTGTGTGTGTGTGTGTGTGTGTGTGTGTGTGTGTGTGTGTGTGTGTGTGTGTGTTTTGCACTCTCTCTCTCTGTATATATATATATATATATATATATATATATATATATATATATGTGTGTGTGTGTGTGTGTGTGTGTGTGTGTGTGTGTGTGTGCATGTGTGCGTGTGTGTGTGTGTGTGTGTGTGTTTTGCACTCTCTTTCTCTCTCTCTCTATATATATATATATATATGTGTGTGTGTGTGTGTGTGTGTGTGTGTGTGCGTGTGTGCATGTGTGTGTGTGTGTGTGTATGTGTGTGTGTGTAAGAAACACTGTGCATTACTCTGCTGGTGCAATTATGCCTATACAAATAGGTGGAGGGCATCAAATGTGATGCAGAAGCAGTAGATGAGCTACAAAATATAGTATTTTATTAAAATCTAATGTCAAGTAACAAAATGTAAAGAGAACTGGACCAAATATATGTTAAAAAGAAAAATATAGAATAACAAAGAATGAAAAAAACCCACATGCAAAAGTAAAAAGATGGATGCTTTTCCATTCAACAGAGAATAGCATGGACATACAAACAGATCATGATTACTGGTACAAAATATTTAAAGACAACTATCACTATCACAACCATCCCATGGAAAATGCATAACAAAAGTCAAATAAAAATGAAATATATTAATTCAAACCAGAGGTAAATGTAGCACCCATATTAACAGTCCATTGTTTTTCTTTTTTTATCAAGCAAACCATGTTTGGAGGTGTTAATACGGATATCCCCTACTACTATATTAGTCATAATTGTACAACGTGCTTCTATCTTACAGTTTACATCACTGAAATGAGTGAAACATGTTATTTGCAGGGCTGATATGTGTAACCAACATAAAATGCCCCACAGCTTCACACTGCAAAATAGACAATGTTATCAGTCTGGCAGGTATTGAAAAATCTCAAAGACTTGGAGGTATTAATACACATGAAATGATTATGTCTGCATACATGGTTACAGTGTGTACAACATCCACAATGATGACATCCAGCCATGAGCTTTCCAAACAGAAAAGATCATAATAATTCCATAAATTCTTATACATAGATACCGAATCAGTAAGAAAACGATCTTGGACTTAAAATGTTTATTGTGGTCAAGAGGTATTTGCTGCAAAATAATGTAAATGAGCTTCAGTTCCATTATCATTACAATGCCAGACCACTACGGCCCCACCGTTATCAGCTTTATTAATGACAATCCTGTCATTCATATGAAACGACTCTGAAGCTGAACATTCATTATTAGTTCAGTTGTGAGATCCGCCCCTAAACAAATCAATCCGGTTGTTAGAGAATGCTGGAATACCTGTTGTTGAAATTGTTTCACAACCAGATGATAGCGGGAGTAAAAGCAGACTTTCTAAACTTAAAGCTAATAACATCATTACATTTCTCATCCGACATGTCATCATTATGTATGTGCAAGGAAAATCAACACTTTACATTTAAGGTCTAGAAATATTCTTAACATCAGTAATAGCATCAGATTATGAAGCTGAAAAAATCATCACTTAAAATTACATTAGAAATGCAAAAATCCAAACTGCTGGCTGCATTTAAATCAGTCTTAGGTATAGCTGTTCCCAAACATCATTTTCTAATTTTGTTTTCTAACACCCATTTGGACAGAAGGAGGGACCTGGAAGAACCTTGTTAGTTCTCTTGGAGGAAGGGGAAGCCATACTAATTATCAGTTTCTTTGTCAGTTGTTGACCAATACTTAATAGAAGACTCAAAGGAAGAAGAACGGTTGTGAATTGATATGTAACAGTTATCTACAACTGGTCGGAAGCTCATGTTGTGAAAAAAAAAAGAACAGTACAGCTGACTGAACATTGGCTTATTGGATATACTGTTTTTTCTGTGCAGAACTGCTGTACAACAGGGACTGGGGAATTTGCCTCTTCCCCACAGTAGTGCAATGTTGGAGTTTGTACATAAAATTAGCAGGGAGTGTGTGGAATACAGGGTAGGGAACTTACTTCCTTAAAACTTGTTTTTCTTTTCTTTTTTGATAGACAGCTGCTCAACCAGTTGCATTCAATCAGCTGCTGTTCAACATTTTGCCTTTTCGATATATATAAAACACACACGCACACACGCGCACACATGCACACACACACACACACACACGCACAGACTTTTTTGTTTGTTTCACAGTACAATACTTTCTTATTACTCTTTAAGCACATACCTTTTTTCCAGAATTGTTAGGGGCCATGCTAAGTGTGGCATATGTTTTTGAAAGATGATATTACTGTGGTCTGCTTTCCAGAATGTACCCATATTTCCTGTAAATTCCTAGATTTGCAACAAAGTATTCCTTGACAGTCTAGTTTTTAGCATGTTGCTTTTTCCAGCAATCCATTGTGAAGTAACCTGACTTTTGACTACCATGTGCATACTGTGGTGGGAAAATCATTAGGCTTTGTACAACTTACAAGTAAGTGCATGGCAATCAGGTCAAAGTAGGTCATTTTTCTGTTGCACTTGGCTCTCATCAGATCAATCATTGATTAGGACACACCCTTGGCATGTGCTTGATCAGGCATTTATAACAGCTTGAGAGAACACAGAGGTTCCTCAAAAAAAAACAAGGGAGTAAACAACAAGTCCTATGTAGACTCACTTAAAATCCCTATTCCTGTACATGGTCTCCAACAGACTGCTTCACAGTTATCTATGTCTCGTCTACAAAGCATCCTCTGAGGCCATACTGATGGAGTTGTTGCACATCCATAAAACAAATGGCATCAGACATACTTGTTCTAAGAACTTAAACCTTCTCTGCATCATAAACAGGACATGTTGAGGGGGCAAGTATGTGTCTCAGACATTACTCCTTCTCTGGAACAAGCTTCCCATCCATGTGAAGCAAAGATTATGCCTGATATTTTCCTCATGGAAAATAGAAAAATTTTCCCTGGTTTGGCATCTGTATCCGTAATAGATAGGGGCAGCCTGTGAATGTTTGATTTGTACAAGCCTATATCGCAACCATAAAATTCCTTGGGGTATTGGTATGTCAGATATATTTTGATAAATTTGGGGTCAGCTTGGCTAAACTAAAAATGTGGCTCTTGGGCTTTATAACCCCTCTGAACCTATAAGTCACTCCTAGCATTGCTTATATCTGCAGTTCAGGTGTGGTCAGTAACAGCTGGACCTTTGTAATAATTGTAACATCATCTCAGCTTTCTGCCTTTAAGGTCTAAACGTTAGCCATCATATTTTGTGCATTCAGTTACATCATTTGGCAGACTATGTGACCACTTACTGATAAATACTGGTAACATCAGATCCAGTAACCCCTATAATATGGAAGAATAAAAGTTAACAAGTAGGAAGAGACACCCGCTTTGTGGGGCTGGAAGATCAAGGCTAGCAATAACCCTGTGAACTTAAATTAACCATGAAGGTGCTACATGTCAGTGAAAGCCAAACTCCAGACTACTGCAATCCTGGACAAAAAACAACCCTACCTCATATCATTTTATACTATTGTGGGCATTAGCAAGTAGGCTGACAAAAAGTGGGCCTACTACTCCATTACATCTTGTTTTTAAATGTTACTTCCTGCTGTGCTGTACTTTCTTTGTATCACCACACTACTGCCACCTTCTCCTCCTGTTCCTCCTACCAGCATATCCTAGCAAGGTTTTGCATGAAAACAATAATGTAAAACAATGCTAAGAACAGCACTAAACATAACACTGCAGAGCTGAAATATGGGATAGGTACTACACAGTCACCAGAGACATTATCAGGGGCCAGATAACCACATGGAGGAGCTGCAGTATACAGTGCAACAAGAGACAACTGAAAGCACTGCACAGGAGCCAGATAACCACATGGACGGACTGTAACAAGAGACAATTGAAAGCACTGCACAGAAACCAGATAACCACATGGATGGACTGCAACAAGAGACAACTGAAAGCACTGCACAGGAGCCAGATAACCACATGGATGTATACAATGCAACAAGAGACAACTGAAAGTACTTCAGTTTACCTCTCTTAATGTAATCAGCTCATGCTTATCAAGCAACAGAGAATAGAATCTAAAAAGGATGATTTTTCTGTGCAGGACCTTTGGATGATGAATAGAAATATTAGGAGGAAGTGGGAGAGGAACAGTGATCTATATAACTGTAATTTTGATGCAAGTGACAAAATGTGGGTTGGGGCATTTGATCCCTAGCTAGAAAAACAACCATAAACAGGATTCAGTGTTAGGGTACCATGCTGCTTCATGGACAGGGGCTCAAGGCAAATGCACAATATGTTCCACAGACAAACAGGTCACCAAGGAGAACCATGTAAGCAATGATACTAACAGAATGATTCAATACACATTGATGTAATCTGGCAGAATGCTTATCAGCTTTCATAGCCTATTTATAAACAATGTTATATGATACTAACAGAATGATTCAATATGCAGTGATGTAATCTGGCAGAATGCTTAACAGCTTTAATAGCCTATTTATAAACAATGTAATATGATACTAACAGAACAATTCAATATGCAGCGGTGTAATCTGGCAGAATGCCTATCAGCTTTAATAGCCTATTTATAAACAATGTTATACACCAATTTGGGGGACATATACCCCACTGCTGTGGGTGTTAATAAAGTTAACACATCGATATAGAAAATAGCATGATTAACAAAAGGAATTATTTTCTCTGCTAATAAATTTGCTCATTATGTGTACAAAGGCAGTGCACTAACAGTATACCCTTCTGAAGCATAACTTTTTATCCATTTATTAATTAGCTCAGTTACTTCTGTGTACAACTGACTTTTTGGAATCTGAATTGTCAATATTGTTATGACTAAGTGACTTTCTTGCCTCCACATTATATATATGTGCAGAACAAAGTAGTCAAACTCAAGGCAAGGCTTCTTAGCACCTCATGGCTTTAACCATCAGTGCTATTGTGTGGAGACTATCAAAAGTGTTAGGACAGCACAAGTGAATCCTCAAAGGAAAGTACTAGTTTTGGTTGTGTCAAATATGTTGGAAAACTTATAAAGTGGGTTTATAGATGTTGAAATGATGGAGAAAATAGGGCCTACACGTTGAAAGTCGCTCAGCTGCTGATGTAATTCTCACTTTCGTTTATGCAGGCAGTTAAACTGACGCATACAGTTTGACTCCTTTCACACAATGGAATATTCCTGCCTGAGTGTGGTATAATCTATAAACTTCCTATTCTAGTCTTCCAGCCTAGAATGTGGGAGTCCTATTCCGTATATCAGAGTTAGCTTTTTGTTTTGCACCTCAATCCTGCTGCTATTGTGTATGTGTAGAAGGATTTCATTGCAACACCTGCCTACCAGTTTATAGTTTTAGTTATGCTTTTTCCCTAGATACCACTCCATGATTTCACATTCAGTCATTATCATTTTTTTCAGCTCCTTCAGATTGACTGCAATGTTTCCAGTATCAACAGTCTACATGGTTGGCTTCAGACAGGATTTGAAACAATCAAGCAGCAAGGACTCCATAATACAGAGGGCAGCAACAGCAGCATTTTAAAGGAAAACTATAGCATTTCCTTTTCCTAGAACATATTTTCTCCATGAAGAATGATCCCACACTGCTAAAGTATTGACTTAGCAAATGTCTCCATCTGTTACATTTCTATCTTAGCCACTTTCCTCAATAACAGTATAACCTTTGAATAAAATCTTATGAAAGCTTCTTTAAGAATGTGTCCTTCTGGCTTTTAAATCATTTTGCCCATAATGTCTGAAGGCATTTTTTTGCAAACAAATAAATGCACATAGTAAGGTATTTGCATTTCTTTCTTAGTTCACATCCACTGATGTCATCAGTCTATTGGCTCTCTAGGAATTCACAGCGTTTTTATTGTGTACTTTTATTTCCGGCTGCATTCTTTATCTTTTCTGGCACCACAAACCTTGTGAACCTTTGGGAATTCACAGCTCCTTCACTTTGTCATCTTAGAGTAAATAAACTTGTTACCATTGAAAGAAACAGGATGGTTTGTTTCTGGCTTTTCACTAAGCTAGACACATGAATGTCTGTTTGCATGTTTTACTCTGAAGATTTCTTATGTCAGAATACTGCAATTTTAAATGGAAAAGTGAATGACTGAGTTGATTCAAGAAAACATCTGTTTATACTGAAAGATAAAAAAAGATAAATTTTCAAGAACATATTACACTTATGTATACCAGAGTTAGCTTCTCTGTAGAGTATACCTTAGAAAACACCAGTTGAAAGACACCACACTCTCCAAAGAATGTCCAAGTGGATTAGGATGTTGAATTAAAGCTTCCGTTTGATAATAAGCAATGTAGTGGCTAAAAATAACCAAAGAAATATCTTCAGGCAAGTTGAAGTAAAAGGTTCTTTTATTCCACAGCACCACACAAAATAGAACGATACGATCAACACAAGCGCTTTCACCCGTTAAGTAGCAGGCTTTTTCAAGTGTACTGGTTGTTTGTGAAACTCCATTTTTAAAATAAAACAACCCTGTCATGTGTTTACTTTAATTGGGTCGTCACCATCAATTAATTATTATAAAATCTTCTTAAAAAGACATTGTTTAAAATGAAATCCCTTCATTTTAAATCATCAAAAATGCTTCAGTTATACATATAAATGTTAATAAAATAAACAATAAGTCAAAGCCATGAATTAAAAAATCACCTGAATGTTATAAAAAGAGTATATATACTTACATACACACACACACACACACACACACACACACACACACATATATATATATATATATATATATATATATATATATATATATATACATATACATATACATATACATATACATACATATGTTTATTTATTTATTTATTTACTTGCAGTTTGTTTGCCAGGATAGTCCAATTGGGCCACAAGGAGCCCATTTTCAATGGAGTCCTGGGGAGAAAAGCACCAGAAAAATACAAATACATAGTACACATTGCACATTTACATTACAGATTATCTCATAGGAATACAAAGTAAATATAATAAGAAAAGGTTAACAATGATGGAATATATCAGTATAGTTTGTAAAACAGCAATAAAAAAACACTTTTTTTACACAAAAGTAGCAGCATAGGGTTAAGTAGTTGGTCAAATAGTTTAATAGAGCTGTGGAATTATAGGAGGCAGTGATGGCGTGTTTAGTTCTAGGAGAGTAGGAAGTGGTATTAGAAGGATTAGGTAGGATGGGAACAGGAGCACTTCCATTGTGAAGTTACGTGTGAGCACAGCAAGGTTTTAAATGAGGACAGACTGCTGGTGATGCGGCTAGGAGATGGTAGAGAATTCCAGAGGCATGCAGGAAAGAAGGACATTAGGTGATTCCAGCTGGACGTGTGGGTTTTTGTGATTTCATTAGTTTTTGGGAATTAGATCTTAGAAATCATTCTGGTTCATACATTGCAAAGATAGTGGCTAGGGAGGGACAAAGAAAGTGGTTGTAAATGAGTTTGTGTGCTTAGATGAGTTGGGTATAAGTGAGGAGGTTAGGTAGCTCAAGCCAGTTTAGTTGGTGAAGAGAATTGCAATTGTGAGAAATGGCTCTGTGACCTGCTGCAAATTTTGATATCTTGCTATAACAAGGGGAGAGTTTTGTTTCAGGGAGGATTGCAGGCTGGTGAGGATAGATGCACCATATAGGAGGGATGGGATGAGATAAGTATCGGCTAGTATGAGCCTAGTGGAAGGAGAGATATAACGATTATGGCGGTATAGCATGCCAAGTTTCTTGTGTTTTTTTTTTTTTTTGTTATATTTACTTGTAAATGTTTGTCAAATTTTGGTTGATCATCTATGAGTACTCCTAGTAGTTTAGTGTCAGAGACTATTTCTAGGGGAGTATTATTTTTGCTGGTGATTATAAATGAGTGTTTATCTAGGAAGGAGGTTTTGGAAGCAGTGAATAACATAAGTTTAGTTTTGGTTGCATTAAGAGCCACTGTTCAGTAGAGGAGAAGGTGCTTTGGGTAAGTTTATTTAGAGTGGGGATAGAAGGGGAGGAGCAGATAATGGTAGAATCGTCAGCATATTGGATGAGGCTGGAGTTTGGAATGGCTTGGTTGAAGTCGTTAATGAATATGTTGAATAGTAGGGGGCCTAAAATAGAACCTTGGAGTATTAAGGAAGGGTGAAGTGGCTTTATTCCATTTGACTGCTTGTTGTCTGATTGTGAGGTAGCTGGATAACCCCTTGGTACAGGAAGGGGATAGGTTTAGTTTGGCGAGTTTATTAAGAAGCAGGTTGTGGGAAATAGTGTCAAATGCATTGGAGAGGTTGAGGAGAAGGGTGGACATGAAATGGCTGGAATCACAAGCTTTATTAATTTTTTCAAGGAAGGAGAGGAGAGCAGTGGAGGTGCTATGACCGGGTCTGAATCCATGCTGTGTGGGGGTAAGAAGCTGGTTGTTGATGAGATAAGGTAAGAGTTGTTGGTGGATACATTTTTCAAGAAGCTATAGGGGATAAGATAGCAATAGGGTGGAAGTTTGAATGTCATTTTTATTACTTGCTTTTATGTAGAGGAATAATAAAGGCTTTCTTCCAGAGCTGGGGGACTTGGATTTCTGAGATAGACTGATTAATTAGTATTCTGATAGGGAGAACAATGGCTTCTGTGGCTACTTTTAGGAAGTAAGAAGGAATTTCATCAGGGGCATTGTAACCAGGTTTTAATTTTATGAGAAGTTTTTTATCGTGGATATAGAGATGGGACTGATAGAGAAAGGTGGAGGTTGGGGGCAAGGGATGCTAGGGGAGGAAGGGATGGGTGCACACTGAGGAGGGGTTGTAGAGGTGTTGGTCAAGGATGATGTTAGCTTGCTTATGGACTCTGTGAAGAAAGAGTTAAATTGGGTGGCTAAGTCCATGTCAGAGGCATCTGGGTTGGGGCAAGGGTTTTCTTATTTTCTGGGTTGAGAAGAGATGAGATTCCTTTCCAAAATAGTTTGGGATTGGTGTTGTGATTGGTTTGGAGAGTGGAGAAATAGGCTTTGTGGTCTGAGGTAATATGTTTTTTATTTCATAGTGTTTTATATTAATTTAGGGTGATAGTAGTTTTATTTTTATGGTAACGTGTCCAGACTTTGTCACGGAGTCGCATGGTAGCTAAGGTGTTTTTGGTTGACCAGGGTACAAGGTTACTTTTTATAGGTTTTGTTTTTAGAGGGGTAAAGGAGTTGAGCAGGTTTGTGAAAGGAGAGTTAAAGTAGGAGAGAGTATTATCTAGGGGAAGAGTCTTTAATGGGTTCCAGTTTGTGCTTTTTAGTGTATTTGAGAAGGTTTCAGAATTGAAGTTCTTTAGGCAGTGAGTGGAAATATAGGTGTGAGTTAGTTGTATGGAAGAGGTGAGATGGTGGGCAAAAGTGGGGAAGTGGTCAGCTAGTGGGTCTGGGAGAATACCACTATCAGAGATATAGTGAGGATGGGATACTAGAATCCAGTCTAGTGTACTTCCAGCAATGGAGTTCTTGGAAGGCCTGGTAGTGGAATTGATTAGTTGTGTAAAGTCATATAAGTTAATATTGAGTGAGTTAGTGGGAGATTGGATCGTGGCCCAGTTTATGTTCATGTCTCCCAGGATTATGGTTTCGTGAATAATGTTGGTAGAGGCCCAGGAAAGGATATCTTTAAGGGATGAGATATTGTTTCCAGGGTAAATATAGAAGGAGAGAACAAATATGAGTTTATGCTTGTTTAGGTGGAGTAGGGCTGGTATTATTTCTGCCTTGCCAAATTTGGGAAAGGGTTTGGTATAGGGGGTGACTAAGAGGGATGGCGAGTAAAGGAGTGCTATACCACCACCTTTTTTTGTTTTCTGTCATTCCTTAACACACGGTAGTTAGAAGGAGTTACTTCAGAATCTTGTGTGTGGGTCTTAAGCCAGGTTTCTGAGATGGAGAGAATATTGAGGTGGTTATGTAGAAGCCAGGCATGAAGGTTTGGAATTTTGTTACATAGGCTCAGAGCATTTAGAGCTGAGAAGTGGAGGGGTTTGCCTGTTGCTTGGGGGGTGGGAGAGGTTGGGGGCTGGATTCAGTATGGTAGAGGCACCTGGGTTTGGGTGGATGTCCCCAGAGACAAGCATAGAGATAAGATGACGGATGAGGTATTTGGTTTGTTTGGGTTGTAGTATATAGGTAGATAGTTTTGTGGACATTAGACTGGTATAGTTGGGAACAGTGTTTTTAGAGTTAGGTAGGAGTCTACAGGGGGAAAGCATGCTAGTGTTGAGGGGGTAGAGACTGGGAGATATAAGGGTAACAGTAAATGTGTACTTTGTAGAGGATGAGGTAGTGGTGTGAAATGGGGGGAGTGGTTTGTGTTAGTAGGTTGGGTGATATAGTTTAGGTAAGTTAAGGTAATTAGAAGTATTATTTGAGTAAGTAGGGATAGAGGTTTGAGGGTCATGATGTTGGTTATTAGAGTAGAAGTAAGGGGTGAGTTAAGTTGGGAAGTTAGTTTATTTGAGTAAGAGATCATGGTTTAGGTTAATTGTTTGGTAGTTTATCAGGATAAGTTGTGTTTGGCAGTAAACTCTGAAGGGTAGGCTTACTTTAATGGGTGAACTGTGGGAGGGGATTTTGGGGGGTATGATGGGTAGTTTGGATTGGACTGTGGAAGTGGTGGGAGTGGCTAGGTAAGTATAAGTGTAGGGGTATTGGCGTTGGGTGGAATTTGGGGGTAGGGTAGGGGAGTGGAGTGAGCCCCATACCTCTCAAGTGTACCTCATTATGAGGAACGTACCTCATTTGGGATCTTAAAAAGTTCATGTTCCTCGAAGTTCCACATTGAAAGGCTCTGCAACACATTCAGTGTTAGGATTTTTTAAAGTGAAATCCATGGTAAATAGAAATAAATAATATTAATTCACTAAAAGATCTTCTTTATAAGTATAGCCAGCATATTTTAACCATCCTATGACCTTCCTAGCTGAAGTTGTTAAAAAGTTATTAGTACATGTTCCATGTTTTGCTCATTTGTTCCACATTACAAGGGCTAGTGTTCCTCATTTTGAAGATGGAAGGTTGAGAGCTATGAGCCCACAAGGTGAACGGAGCAGGTAGAGCCAAGGGAAGGAAGAATCAAAGGTAAAAAAAAAAACAATCAGTGGATTGGAAGGTAAGTTCAGAGGAAAGTATGCAAGGGGGGTAAGGGAGGTTCTAGTAGTGGTATGGGGAAAGGATTAGAGTGGTTCAGAGAGGTAAAGATGGCGCCACAGGAAGGAAGGCAAAGTTAAAGAGTCTGGGGGAGGGGTTGGAAAGAAAAGAAAGGGAAATAAACTGGGGGAGGGGTTGGAGAGATTGTGGAGATTGATATCACAGTGGCCTAGCTGCTTGGAAACAGTACTGACAGGGTCAGGTCAGCAGTGTGAAACAGCACTGAAAATAACAATCAGAAAGGACACAACTGTGAAAATCAGAGCTGAAGAGGTAAAAAGAGAGCAAGCCAGAGATGGAAATGTTGCAGATATAAATTTAAAAACAGGAGACAAAGGGTACAGAAGACATACTAGGAGTTAACACTCTAGAGTGTGGCTGGCAACATTAAACTACATATACTAGACCTATTGACAGTTAAAATAACATTAAACTAAAAGCTATCGGTACTATTGTTAGTTAAAACAGCAAGGGATATGGTAGACAACTGGCGTTATGCTGCCTCCTGGTGGCCATATTAAGTTACTACAGCCAGAAAAACTAACCTGTGTATGTGCTCACCTGCCCTGTAGTAATACTTTAAATAATAATGAGCAGTTCACGTTTTAAAATCAGATAGTTTTAAAAACAGATTCAAAGTGTGGATAAACTGCAGTAGAAGGAACACCTACAGTTGAGCTAGAACGCTGTGCCTTTTAGTTTGTTTTTGGAGCTGGTTCAGGCAGGTAACTTAAGCAGATTTATAACTCTTTCACATGGTATTTTGCTGGGCGAGTCTGTTGGGCAGGGGATGACCACAGAATGTTTAACCTGTCGAGAGAAGCTTCTAAAGCCAGAAAGCACAGAGAAAGGGGAGAGTAGAAGCTTCCATGTACATACATATATATATATATATATATATATATATATATATTTTTTTTTTTTTTTTTCCACACTTAACTACAGAAGCCATAATAGTATTCGGAATATCTTTTTGTTAATAACTTGAGATTACAATTGGATGATGTATTATGGTTGCAATACAGGTATACAAACTGAGGGTTTGTTTTAATTCTCTTCTGCGGTTCATTACAGAGTATCCTACTGGATTACCCTTGTGTTCACTATAAAACAAGTATGGAACCACCACCGCACTGCTCTCATTTACAAACTCCATCAACTTTAATCGCAACGAAAATAGACTTTCATCTGCACTCTTCATCGACTTATCTAAAGCCTTTGATATGGTGAACCACCGACTACTTTTGCACATTCTGGCTTCTCTTTCACTTGATACTCCTGCCATAACTTGGTTTAAATCTTACCTTGAAAACCGACAGCAGGCAGTACTTTGGAAAAATTCACTATCTGATCATCTTCCCATCTCTCTTGGGGTGCCACAAGGCTCCATCTTAGGCCCACTTCTTTTTTCCATCTTTATCAACGACTTGCAATTAGCTATCCCAAATACTATCTGTATTCAATATGCAGATGATTCTACCATTATCTGTTCATCTACCTCTCAAACAGAACTCCAGTCTCTTACCCAAAAAGCCTTTAACACTGTAGAACAATGGTTCTCACATCGCTGCCTACTACTTAACCCCAAGAAAACTAAACTGCTTCTCTTCACACCCACCCAAAGGCACATCCCCTTACACTTCACTATTACATCCAATGACAATACTATAATTTCTCCTGATGCTACCACAAAATTACTAGGAATAACAATAGACAACAATCTAAACTTTGATAATCATATCAACACTACTATAAAATCAGTGAACAAAAAATAGGAACCCTCTACAGAATCAAACCCTTTCTTACTCCACTTGCAAGAACTACGTTAGCCAGAACTCACCTTATCTCTACTTTACTCTATGCTTCCCCTATATACACAAATCTATCAAAGAAAAACCTCAACAAGCTAGTAACATCTTACAATAATATTGCTAGATTTGTTACAGGAGCCCCTTTTAGAACACATCACTGCCTGAACCTAAAACAACTAAGCTGGTTAGAACTTCCTAATCAGCTCAAACTTCAACAACTTATGATAGCTCACAAAACCCTGCACCAACCCTCCAAAACTCCTATACTCTCTTGTCACATCACACCTTACTACAATCAGAAACAGCTACGCTCTTCAAGCAAACTATTAATCAAAACCACTATATCTAAAAACTCTGCAGGTGACTGCCTGTTCTCAAACTCTGTTGGAAAAATTTGGAATAAACTACCCTCAGATATCTCATCTCTGACTTCTCTCCCACTTTTCAAAAGGAATCTAAAAGTGCATCTCAACACAAGATGGCTATGCCCCTGTAGTAACCCAGACTAATACTATTTCTTTTCTTGTCATCTGCCTTTTTTCCCCTACACACATTGCCTGTTCTCCAACTTTGGTGGAAAATATGCTATAATCAACCCTCAGATATCTGTTCCCAGACCTCTCCCCCACTTTTTAGACCCTTTACACAGTACTTCTTCAAAAGTCTATGTACTAATAACTCTACAAGTGACTGCCTATTCACAAACTCTGTTGGAAACATAATGAGACCTACTCTGTTCTCCTTTTTTCTTACTTTCCTTCTTCCCTATTTTTTCTTTTTTTTCTCTCTCTACACTCCTTCAGCTTTTCTTTACCTCTCATTACACTTCAGCACTCCTCTTATAAAATTTATGTACTAATTTTTTGTATTGTAAAGTATTGTAATGTTCTTTGTGAAACACCTGACTTAGGTGTTTGCTTCTTTATTGAGGTTTTTAAAGAAAAAAAAAAAAAAAAAAAAAAAATTATTTACTAGTTGTTTACTGTTAGTTTTATACTTGTTAGTACTTCTTTTGTAACACCTTCTGAAACCATGTAATACTCATTGGAGCTTTTCTCCCCGGGCCTCTACTGAAAATGGACATATATCCAGATAGACTAGCCCGGTCAACAAATGTAAAATAAATAAATAAAATAAATGTCAGTGCAGCTCACCAAAATCATTTGCCATCTAGATCACCATATGTGATTTGGGTAAATTATTCAACTGTACACTTTTCTTATTTCACTTTATACATTCTACCTCCTGAAAAATTCCTAGATTTAAAAAAGTTAAAACACAGCTGTATCCAATTCTCAGGGCATCTAATCTCTCTCTAAAAATCGGGTTAAGTTGGTATAGCCAAATATTAGCTAAGTTGTATTTAAAAGCAGCCTGATTTTAATATTGCACATGTATAATATTGTAATATGTGTGCATTGCTTGTTTTTACTCTGAACAAATTTATAAATAGACTTGCTAAAATACCAAGCCAAATAACATTTAGTTTATTTAAAACTTATCACTCTCAATATCAGGAGCATGTGCAATAAAGTCACTCTTATCATCAGGAGCATATGCAATAAACTCACTCTTAATATCAGGAGCATGTGTAATAAACTCACTCTTAATATCAGGAGCATGTGTAATAAACTCACTCAAAATCAGGAGCATGTGCAATAAACTCATGCTTAATATCAAGAGCATGTGGAATAGACTCACTCAATATCAGGAGCATGCCCAATAAACTGACACTCTTTCATGCCTGGTTAACACACTCTAACCCAGACATCCATGCTATTCCAGAGACTTGGCCAGAACCAGAAATAAAAGATATTGAAATTCTTTTTCCTAATTACAGCATTATCAGAGCAGACAGAGCACATAAAAAGGTGGTGGAATAGCTCTAATTTTCCCTAACAACTTGATAGTTTCCCCATACTCAAATACTATAACAAAATTCTGAACAGCAGAAATCCTTATAATATTTCTAAAACTTAACTCATCTAAGAACACCTGCATAGTTGTTTTATACTTCCCTCCAGGGCAAAACATTCCCATTCTAGAAAATATTCTAGCCTGGTTATCTGAAACAATAATGAATTAAATATTATCCCAGGGGATGTTAACTCTGATTGGCAGACATTAACCTCATGCCACACAACAAACAGTATAAACCTCTACAGCTTTACTCATCTTATAAATACGTCTATAAACCTCTGTTGCTTTACACAACTTATAAATACTCCTACCGGATATAGCAAAAATAATATCCAACACTCCACCCTGAACTGGATACCAGTCTCGAACCCTTCTAACTTTACATCTTCAGGCACACTCCCCGACTCCTTAAGTGACCACCCACCAGCCTATACTCACAGGACTATCACTCAACTCACAAAGGAACACAAGTTCAAAACTATACACAATCTACAAAAATTCAGCAAAGAGGTATGTAATGAATCTCTAAAAGTTATAGACTGGTCCATCCAAAAATGATTTCCCCTTAATGATGCAGTTGAACATTTCAACAGCACCTTCTTAAGCATTCTTAACTCCATAGCTCCTCAGTGACTAAAAATAATAAAAAATAACCATGACCCATGCCTCACCAAATCATGTAACACTTGTAATGAAAGACAGGGACAGAGCATGGACTGCCTGGCTAAAGAATAAAAACTACATAAATCTTCAGTTATACAGACAACTCCACAATCAAACAAAAAGACAAATATTGCATGACAAAAAATCATACTACTCCTACATTCAAGATAACCACAAAAACAACCCTAAGAAATTCTGGTCTTCTGTAAAGTCAATACTCAACCCAGGAAATAAAAATAATCCCAATTAATAACCCAATATACCCCCTCTTCTAACAGCCACCACATTCAATACATACTTTATAGAGTCCATATCCAACCTAAAAGTAAACCCAACTCTTCAATCCCAACTCACTGCTTCTACTAATACCCCAGTTATAATCTCTACACATTCCACACATTACACACACAACCAATCCATCACTCATAAGCAAAAACTAAAGCACCCCCAACTTACTTTTCAGCCCATCCCTTTATCTCAAATAAAAAAAAAAACTACTACAAAAACTGAAACCTTGCTCAACCTCAGCAGACAACCTCCCACCAGAATACCTAAAGCTTGCCGGAGAGGCAATAGCATTCCTTGTTAGCATCTTAATTAATAGAACCATAGCTGAATCACATGTCCCTAACCTATGGAAAAGAGGACACATTACCCTTTACACAAGGGAGGCAACTCCACTGACATCACAAACTTTCATCCTATTGCAATCTTGTCCTCCCTCTCTATGATTCTAGAAGAATATGTACCTACAAATTCTCCACCATCTTACGCACACCAACCTGCTTTCCTACACTCACCATGGCTGTAGACCTGCACAAAGTACCTCAACAGCCTTATTATCTTTCATGGACTCTGTCAGCAATGCCTGTGACAATGGCAAACTAGAATCTGCAGTATTTCTATATTTGTCAAAAACATTTGATATGTTATCTCACCACAGACGCCTTAAAGAACTTTCCAGCACTGGTCTGTCCTCCTCCTCACTTCAGTGTTTTTCTAGCTACCTAGATGACAGGCAGCAAGCAGTAAAATGGCAAGTCTCTGTCTCTCCATATCCCATCACCACCAGAAGTGCACCTCAAGGAACCATCCTTGACCCACTACCATTTAATGTATTCATCAATAACTTACGTACATCCTCCTGTGAAGGCAGTCTAATCCAGTATGCAGGTGACTCCACTATCATCTGTGTATCAAGCACATTATCTCAGCTACAATACATAACACAGCAAGCTTTCTCTTCCATAGAAACATGGCTCTCCAATGCTGAACTCCTACTGAACCCCCCCTAAAAAAACATTGCTCCTTCTCTTCACCCACAAAACCCATAGCTCCAACAAAACAAACTTCAAGATCTTTTCAGCCAACAATACTGAAATTGATTTGGTTCAACATATCAAACTACTAGGTGTCACAACTGCCGATAATCTCAAGTTTGACCTACACATACAAAACAGTATAAAAAAACACCAACAACTATGCATACTATGCAGGAATAAAAATGCCCTCACAGCAGCTACCAAAATTACCGTAGCCAAACCTACCTCTTGCCCTGCTATATGTGGCCCCATTTCTAACTTAGAAGTCTCCATAAGAAAAAAACTGGAAAGCTGCTATAACAACATTGCCAAATTTGCCATAAATGCAACCCCTCTAACTCATCATTGTAAAGCCCTAACTTCTCTAAGTGGCTTGAACCCCCCCTCCACCTCCACTATATATAACTTACTATGGTATACAAAATCATCCACAACCCACTAGCTTGTCCTGCTCTTAGCTCATTAATCAACTTTTATATCCCAAATAAACATCTCAGATCTGAAGATAAACATCTCCTCACAACTTATAAATCTAACACAACCCCAGGCTTATGCCTTTACTCCTGCTCTGTGGCAAAACTATGGAACTCCCTTCCTTTAACTATTAAAAGTCCTACTAACTAGCACTCCTTCAAAATCTCTGTAAAATAATACTTCAAATTAGCTTCAGTTTGCTCCAGTATGAGCCCAGGCTGAAGTACTCATACCTTTTTCTACCTCTACTCTCTCTCTTTCTATCCCCACTACTAAGTTACCCTACCTAACTTCCTCTAAACATATTCCCCTGAGGTTTCACTCATACCTTTTCCATATTTATTCCTATTATATCCTCTATCACACTGTACCCTTTTCTACTTGTACTATCATACACCTTCACCAACATAATCTTTCATATTTCATGACCTCTAGAATATTAAGTCATTATGATAATCATCATGTCAATAATGCTGAATCTTCCTATTATCTGGCTTTCGATACAATTTATGCTTGAACACTATAACTTTATTATGTTCTTGAGTTTTTATTCTGACAAACTAATGTGTTGGTTTTCAAGTTTTGTGCTTGAATGTTATGACTTTATTATGTCTGTCTACTTTTTCATTCTGTTAACCATCTGTATATGGAGCTTTTTCCCCGTACCTTCTCTGAAAATGGATACCTCATGACCCAGTTGGTCTTTCCTGATAAACAAATGCCAAATAAATACATTTGACTTGGGGATCTAACTGATTCCTATTTTTAACGCAACTATTTTGCAGCACAGCAGAACATTATTTTTTGCAGTGTGTTTAAAAGATGGAAGAAGAAAACCCAGACCAGAGAATATCACTTGAAGAAAGTTAATGACATTGTCCTGAGATTCTCAAATGTAGCAAAAAATTCCTGGTTGCCAGTCAAATTAAATACAAACAAAGATCTGGTAACACAATCAGCACAGTGGCACTAAATATACAGAAGCAACTGATATTGCCAACATCCTAGCAGATAGGTTCAGTGCTAACTTTACCCCCCTCTCACCCCCCCCTAGAGGGCACATCTCTATACCGGAAGAATGCAAAGTTCCTATAATCATGGCTGCACAGGTAAAAAACACACTCTCCAAAGTCAAGAACACAGCATCCATGGGACCTGGCAATATCTCAGGCTGCGTTCTACATGAACTACAGAATGAACTGGCATCCTACCTAAGTACAATGTTCAATCATAGCCTCACCTCAGGCTTTGTACCCACTGAATGGCGCACTGCAACGGTTATCCCACTCCACAAAGGGGGAGCCACGACGAACCCCAGGAACTACCGCCCCATTAGCCTGACGAGCCTGGTCTGCAAGGCCATGGAATGTATCATTGTGGAACTCATAAACAAAGACATTGGTAATCTCCAAACTCTGGACTCTACCCAGTTTGGATTTGTAAAAGGCAGATTATGTCTCCTAAACCTGATTGACTTCTTTGAAGCAGTCACCAAAGCCATAGATGAGGGTAAAATGGTTCACACAGCTTATCTAGATCTCGCAAAGGCTTTCGACACCATCCTCCACTCTGGAATTATAGATAAGCTCACTAAACTAGGTATAAATCCCTATGTCACAAGATGGGTTGCCAACTGGCTCACGGACAGAACCCACACTGTGAAAGTAGCGGATTTCAAATCCGACTTCAGACCAGTGACAAGTGGAGTACCACAGGGTTCAGTCCTAGGTCCTCTCCTGTTTGGTATCTACTTCTCTGAAGTGCAGGCTAACACAGAAGGTCTTTGGCTAACAAAGTTTGCAGATGACTGCAAACTAGGAGCCATAATCGAAACTCCTAATGATGTGGACAAACTGCAAAAGGGCCTCACTGAGACAGATACCTGGTGTCAAAGCCATGGCCTGAAGCTCAATGCCAAAAAGTGTATTGTCATCCCCTTTGGTAAAAACTCTGTACCCATGAACTACCACATAGCTGGTAGTCTACTTAATGCGAAAATGTGATAAGAGACCTTGGGACACAGGTGGGCAGTAGTCTCTCCTTTGATAATCACATCGCCACAGTGGTCAGGAAATCCTTCTACGTGGCTCATCTCATCACAAAAGGATTCTCATCCAGAAAAAAAGAGGTCACTGTTCCCCTCTACTCATCACTCAGACCAGTTATAGAGTACAACGCCCCTTTTGGTATGTACCTCACAAGACATCTACAACAACTGGAAAGACCACAGAAATACCTCATAAAGAGGATTACTGGCCTCAAACAGATGCCCTACGCAGACCATCTAAAAAAACTACAGCTTTACTCCATCGCATATCGTCTACTCAGGGGCGATCTCTGCCTAACATACAAAGCTATGTCAAACCCAGAGCTGTTGGACATGCTCCACTTAAAGAAATCCCAATCCCTCCGAGCTACACACTTTAGGGACCTAAACCTTGTTACCACAATAAACAGAACATGCTGGAGGGATAGATTCCTGTCCCAGAGACTTCCCATACTCTGGAACAGACTACCTATCTATGTCAAACAGAGCTCCTCATTAGCACTCTTCAAGAAAAATCTTGATGATTGGATGGGAAATGGGAAATTCACCCCAGGGATCACTTCTGTGGCTCTGCTCGACAGGGGCACAGGAAAATAATTTTCTTGGGTGGCGAAAGCCAGGGTACATTTTTTGGCTAGGCTTATATAGGCCCCGGGGCTGATAGCCTAGTACCTACCTATGAACCTATAAACACAGCACAGCAAGATTAAGCTCATTTTCTCAAGACTCAGAATACATTACAGAAGATGCAAAGCCCAACCAAACAACAGAATCACATCAGTACATTGGTCCCCATCAGGGCATTTGGATTAGAACAACATAAAAATTAGCAATAACAACTTAAAAGTGCCACAAATAAATTACTATAGCACGCAGCATGAAGATAAGATAAAAATATATGTTTTCATCAGTTTCTCGCTATAGGAATCCTTTAAGTTTTATCATTTTCCATGGTCTTAGTAGACATGGTTGTAAGAGAAACAGAGTTAACTGCAGCCAACTTAAAGGCTGAGAGTGGAGGTATATGCAGATGCTGAGCTTCTTCCTTGACTTTGTTTATTAAGAATTATGACTATTATGTCTCTTCCAGACTCTAAGCAACATAAAATTCACAAACAGTATGTGCAATCCCACTGCCTACTGTTACTGTATGTATGCCTTTTGTATTGCATTATCAGGTCATTTCAAATTAGTGCACCCACAAAAATGCCAGTCCTGCTTCATCTATAAATGTGCGTACTTATTTAGCTCTCTGAAGCAGCCATTGGTGTTTTAGTACTGTGTTTGACTTTTACATGTATTGATTCATCAGGTAAGGTAGGTAATTTGTCCAATTTACATGCATTGTAAAACAAAACTAAATTAACTCAGTCAGAACAGACATTTTGCCAACTGAAAGACATCATCTGAGAGATATTTTCATGTGTCCCTGACATTATATTTTATTGCTGCTTATAAAAAGCTGATTTAGCAATCTTTTCTGTTATTGATAGTAAATAAAATCAGGCCCTCATTTTCTGTAAGTAAGCTATGCAGACTTAACTAGTTTAATGGCTGCCCCGATGACTAAACTGATTTAGACCCTTTTTAAGTATGAGCTAGGCTGTAAGGGAAATAACTGAGTTTATAAAATTACAAACAGGTTCAAAGACATTTAATAGCCAATCCAGTTACATGTTTTGTTAAAGTATGCATTTTTTTACATTTTCAAAAGTATAACATATGTAAATATACATAACGGGAGCAAAATATTCAATGATCAGTCAAGAATTCGTAATGTAGAATTTCGATGTTCTGTGTCTAAGGAATATCAGTATTTGGAAATGTATGTATTTGGTAGTTTTGAAAGTGGGTGAATTACTATCAAAGACCACAGGAGTTCATGAATTCAGGGAACACCGTATGCCAGAAAAGGGACGGAATCTGTTTTCTCACTGGCCAGAGGCAGTATGTAGTTTATCCTTGTCAGCTAAACTTAACTACTGTAAATGAGACTTCAACTTATCATTTGCAGTTGCTAACTCAGGTGAACTTGAGCATAGAAATATCCTTTCTTTTTCATCCTAATAATAGGTCAGATTTAAGGACTGCACAATCTAATGCAAGGAAATTGGTCTCTTGCAGTTTTGCAAACCAGTTGTGGCAGCATCACAAATATCTTGTAGTGGTCCTTGTCCTTCTCTAAGTAATAAACCTATTTATGATTATACCATTGTTTCATTAGATATGAACACATTGTCAGCCTCCTCATTTACTATATGCGGCATTCATGATTACAGACCCTGTGCAACATGTGGGGTACAAACTTCCACTGACAGCTCACAGCTGAATACTGTGCAACATGCGGGGTACAAACTTCCATTGACAGCTCACAGTTGAATACTGTGCAACATGCAGGGTGCAAACTTCCATTGACAGCTCACAGTACTAGTCCTCTCTACTCCATAGTCAGCTTCCCAAACTTCTGGATAGTTACGTAGGTTACATTTCATGATTGGCAAAACTAATACTTTCCAAAGCTGTGTCAGCATAATTTAAGTACCAGTGCATGGGAAGAAAGGGGTGCACATATGGCTTGATGCAAAAACTGAGTAACACTAGCACACACATTAGTCCCTTCCATCATAAATATACTATTGTGCAATACAGGAAGCTTTCTGGCTACATTATTGGCACAAAATCTGTACTTGTTTCTTTCTAGATAAAGAAACATTTATGTACAAATCAATTAATTGGAAGTTGTGTGCCATTTGCAATTTTCAGTAGATTTAATTTATCCTATGAAAACTATCAGTCGTCTTTTGTTTCCATTATAATAGCTGAACAATCCTTCACCAGCACTAATCAGAAGAAACTATATTAATATCTCTATATTTTCTTAAATTTCCATACACATATTCTTTCTCCTACCTGTGAAGCTGAAAGGCAAAAAATAGCATGCCCCACCAAATGGCATGCAGCTCTACATGTAACATAGTGAAGATACACTGAATGCTGTTTTGTTCCCCTCAGTTATTTTGCCATGTTTGTTTTATTTTATTTACTGTTTGTTGACACGGTTAGTCTCAGTAGGCTAATGTTCTCTTTTTAGGGAGAATCAAGGTGGTGTTCATACTGAGTATGTTGGCATATAGATGTGCATGGGCAGGTAACTATGGAACCATGGACCATCACCTTATCTTTCTCCCACACAACAGCAGTCCCTTGACTTCCCTATATGTGGGAGGGTGGCCTAATGGTTAAGGTGTTTGCCTTACAAACACAAGGTACAGGGTTTGAATCTCACAGGGGATAATTGGCTAGGCTTAAAATGGCTTGCAAGGGCAGTTAGCCTAGTACTAATCTGTCTGTCTGTCTGTCTGTCTATATGGATGTGTTTTCAAAGGCCATTGCAAATATTTCCACGGTCGATACATGCTGACACTCATGTCATCAAGAAGTGACCCAATGCATCACAAGTACAGACTAAAACACAAGGAGTGAAATGCCAGTGTGCAAAATGTAGCTCCCAAGTGAAAGTGAATATAAAGCAGGCAGATGGACATTATGGAGATTCAAAGCACAGCATAGTTAGGACACAGACCACCACAGTGCAGATACAGAGCAGTGGCTGCACACAGAAATACCTACCTCACACACTCAGTTGGCTGCATCCCCCAAAGGGCATAGCCAGGGCCTGAAAAACAAGCACAGGTAAAACAAGGTGTGTCAGGGAGTCTAGGACAGGTACTCACCTGGGCAGTGCTAGAATTTGCAGCCACATGTTCCATGCTAGTCCTGCATGGTTTAGTGATGCAATTACTGTAATTAATATATACTGCTGCAATATGTTGCTGTGTTCTAAGGTCAGGCCAGTTAATATCTCATCTGTAGTTTATATTTAAATTCAGTCCTGTATTTCATGCATCAATTGCAAAACACTAGCAGTTACTCCTCATATAGATCAGCGGTCTTCTAGGTTTATGAGTAAAGAACACTTTGTTTACATCCTGGTTTGGCTAAGGAGAATGACAGCATTACAGCCTCTCAGATCTATGGGTTACAGTCCACACCTTTCATTTAGCATGGGAACATGTGATACAGGCACCACTTTATAGAACTAGAGAAATGCACGACAACACTGGAATAGGATGCTTTTCTTTCTAGGTTAAAGCCCAGTGACCTGAGCTTTCTGCCAATTCTACGTTATGTGTGCACAGTTACGTAAAGCATAAAGAATCTAACATTTTTTAACTGAGGCATAATTTCTTTGATTTCCTCAAAGTTTCTATCTTGTGCTATTTCTGCCTAAGCATTCATTACAATACAAAATTACCCACCTCCATTCTTATTTGTAGGCTGAGAGAGGTTATTTTTTAATTAATTCACAATTACCTTCTTTTAACATAAGTTTAATTCTGAACTACCATGCGAACTCAGCTTTTTTCAGTGAATTCATTGAATAATATCACTTCTAACAGTAATACATCTATTTCAGCCTTATGGATTTAAATATAACACATTTAGCGGGAGGATTTTAACCATTAATAGCCTAGTACTGTCTTAACTCTGCACTTCACTCCACAGGAACCCTTCAGTCTGACTAGAATGGTTTTATTCTAAGCATCGTCTCCTTGGAGACAGACGTTCTGGAGACAGATTCATGTTCTAATTACTGTAGCCATAGATGGAATACGAGTTCAAATGCCTTACATCCATATTTGCATGTGTCAGCTGCATCTTCCTGTGAAAAGAAAGGTCATCATAAAATCAAGGTTTGACACTACTGGCTCTCAGATGCTTTTTAAATGAAAGTATTTAAATATTGCACTTTATGTTTTTACTTGGTTATTTGGTAATAACTACATTTACTTCTATTTAATTATTTAAAGATGTGGGCTGTTCACCTCTTGCTGTGATGTATGGAAGCCAAATGCCTTCCTGAAATAGTTTTTCTTCATTAATTATTTTTGGAGAAAACTGAATTGTCTTCATTATTCATAAACATAGTGCACTGTTGTATATGTTTACTAGGTGGTCAGGTCATTAGTGTGATTCAAACATGGATGTACACACTGCGTCCTACAGGCACATCATGAATACAGCTCCAGCAGAATTTGCCACTCCAGAGATCCAACCTACACCAAACAACTCCAATCACATTCCACCACATCAGACTGTTTGCCTTTATATAAACTACTTCCCTGTCTCCATCCTTTAAATTACATTTTTTCCTGCCCCCCCCCCCCTCCATGGCAAGTCTGACACTTTTATTATGTTACATTTTCATTTTCTTACACTTTACTCATAAAAATGGCAAGGCCAACCACATTTTAATATCTTAGACTACCAGTATCAGAGAATTATACATGACAATCCTGTATGCTTTATATACGTAGTCTGTGTATAAAACAGCATATCTCATAATAATGCATAATTCTATATACTAATATGTATCTTGTGAGGGAGGACTAAAGCAGACACAGGCAGACAATGGAAACAGGAGAAATAATTGCATAATCAGAGCTCTTGCTAATTATAGACTGCTATTGTATGCAGCCTTCAAAGTCCTGGGAAAATCAATTAATAGAACCAGACGTCCAATTATTATGTATGTTAGTGGGAGGGATTTAGTAGATTGACCACTCAAACTGCAGGATCTCACTTGTGTCACTATGTATTGGGCAGGCTAGTGTGGCTGAGGCAGTGTGCTTATCAGCACTGCACTGCACATCTGGAGATTCTATTGCATTTCTTTTTTAAATGTGCCTATCTGTTTGAGATGTGCAAATTTAATGGTGATATAGTTCCTCAGCTATGTTGGGCTTGGGGGGGGGGGGGGGGCAGTTGTGATGTACATCTGCAGCTGAACACTCTTAAACCTTGGTTCCTACTCTGCAGTGTAGCTCAGGATTCACATCTCTGTACATATGAAATCTATTTGTATATCAGTTGCTTACCCGGACTCTTACAGGTATGCAGTTGTGTTTTCTGGCTGTTCAGTTGTGCATGGCCCATCTCTGAATCACACAAGGATGTGTTAGGTGGTTTGTTCTATACAACAGTCCTGCACAACTGCAGCCATGATTGTGAACTGGGCTCTTGCTTTCTGTTTGGTTTCCCATTGCCATCTAAGCATTTTAACTAACAGAATCAATTGGAGCAAATAATCACACATTTGAATGTTGATGACTTCTTAATTCTTCATTTCTACATAATTTGTGTTAATTATTTTCATGACTTCTTTGTTAGAATGTCTATAACTACATATTTCAAAGAAATTAAATTAATTCATCATATTTTATTACTAAATAAGACTGACCTAGCAAAGCAGGTGGATAGCAAGTCACAAGGTTGGTTTCAGTGCACACAAAAAAGCTAATCTCTGAAGACAGAGGCTGTGCTTAAGAGTGTGTGTTTGCACACGTTTGTGTTCATTCAAAGTTGTGTGTGTGTGAGTGTGTGTGTGTGTGTGTGTGTGTGTGTGTGTGTGTATGTGTGTGTGTGTGTGTGTGTGTGTGTGTGTGTGTGTGTGTGTATATGGGATGCTTAGGACAATACAATGCTGCTGCTGCCGTTAACTACCATGTGAAGGGCTGATCTGAACTACATGGGAGTTAACTGCAGTTCAGGGACACGTAAATGAGCTGATAATCACCTCCTTCCCTTGCCACTTACATGTCTCTGTGTTGCAAAGTTCCACACCTTGGGAACAGTGCCTCTGTAGCAAGAGCTGTACAGCTCACACCAGGCCATTTAATGACTCCCTGAGTAAGTCTTTATTTTGCCAATAAGAGTAAACAAGTCTTCTGCACCAGGTTAACTTATTGTTAGCCCTGCAAAGTATGACATTTCAATACAAATATCCCATTGAACAGGTTAAAAGTTTGCATCACTAATAAAGATTCACTCTAAGCAAATTGTTTAATCATACCAGGGTCGATAAATTGTCCCAAAAAGGTACACTTGTGTCTAGTGGGCCTTACATCAATCACAAATAAATAAAATAGCTTGGTTCCAGAGACATGATTGAACTCACTGAATATGTGTCCCAGGCAGGTATGTCCCTAGCCTTAAGCAGCATTCTACTGTCGCCCAGAATGATGCCTGAATACAAACAGAAAATGATTGACTTTAACAACTGGCTTAGTTTCTGGTGTCATTCTAGAGGGATCCAGTACCTGACAGCCTGGGAAGATATGATTGACAGGCCATGATGCTTTGCCAGAATTGGCCTGCACCTGTCTCACCTGGGCTTCAGGATTCTGGCAAAGGCTCTTGCCTCCCCTATAGTGCCTTTTATAGGAAAAGTGAAGAGGTTAAAACTACCAACATGAAGATTTCATCAAAGCACAAATTAAAGGTCATACTGCTAAATGCTAGGAGTCTAAACATGAAATTGCACTCATTGCAAGCATTCCTAACCCTGGAAAATGCTGACATCTGTGCTGTCACAGAAACCTGGTTCAAAGCTGCGGAGAACACCCCAGCCTTACCTGGTTACTCATCTTATCATACATTCAGACCCCAAACTGTGGCTACTAAAGCCAAAGGAGGTGGAGTTTTAATATATAGTAAAGACGGTTTATATGCATTTGGTCGAGTGACCGAAGGTCGATCTGTCGTAATGCCGAACCTAAATGTCGAATCTCGTACACCCGGATGCTCAGAATGTTGTGTGCAACATCGAATTTGAAATTCCCGATCGCACAACCACCGCAACAAGCGCTACCATGGGTTGAGAGTGGGGAATAGTAGCCTGACCTGCTTTCGGTAGTCTCGGGTTCGACATCCGTAGATTCGACATTTCGAGATTCTGGGGTTCTGCTGTCAACACGTTCGCGTTCGCACATCAGTTGTTCATGCAAATGCATTTATGCCAGTGAAGACATACACACCTCCAGGCTGGTCAAACGGTATTATGCACAGGAGACACTCCAGATGCAGTTAACTATTGACAAGACCCCTATACAAATCATAGCTAGCTACTGGCCTCCAAATCTTACCCAAGATGCCCAAAGTGCCTATCTAGACCTCTTTGAATCTATCAAGATTCAACCCTTTACCCTGATCCTGAGTGACTTTAACTACCCAAACATAGTCTGGAAGAACTACTCTTGCCAGAACACAAATGCCCAGAGATTCCTCGATTTTGTCAATGCAAATACTTTGGAACAGTTAGTCAATACCCCCACAAGAGGTGATAATATCTTGGACTTGGTATTAACCAACATGAGTAAACACTGCAGCATCCCTGCAGTATCATCCTCCCTTGTAAGATCCAACCATAAAGTGGTCACATTCGAAGTCACCATCTCCCCTGACCCCCCTCTAGCTAGGGTCAGTCAAAAAAACTTCTCCAAAGCTGATTACAGCCTCCTGAGGGATGGTATAAACAGATTCACAGCTCCCTCCCCCCCTCTCTAGGAACTGGCACCAGTATCCAAAACTATACCAAATTACTATACGAACATTTATATAGATGCATGGAATCAGGAATACCTGACAGGACTAAATCATTCTCCACAAGGAAGAGTAAACTTGTCTGGTGGACATCTGCAATACATAAACTCTATAACAAAAGAAAAAAAATTGCATCCAGGACCAAGAAGTAGCAGGTGTTCAATTGAAAGCAATCTCTCCTTAGCCTAAACAAGCAAATAAGAGCACTAGTGAAATCCTCCAAAGCAAACTTCGAGTCCAAATTGGCCACATCTACTAGAGACAATCATAAGGCCTTCTTCACATATGTCTGTAATGTCAAAGGTAGCACCCAGATTTGTTCAGAACTGGTAGTCAAGGACACCACATATACAAATGCTGTAGAAATACCAAACTTGCTGGCTGACAGATTCAGCAAATATTTCACCCCTCTGTCCCCCCCATCAGTAAATCAGGACATTCCTAGTACCTGCCCCCTTCCCCTTATATCTAGGGATCAGGTCATCACTGCTCTCTCAAAGGCAAAAAACACAGCCTCCATGGGACCTGATAACATCCCAGGCTGAATCCTACATGAACTCAGCCAGGAACCTACAGCACCATTAGGCACACTATTCAACCAAAGCCTGAGTTCTGGGTTTGTCCCAGTTGAGTGGAGGACAGCCACTGTCATCCCTTTACACAAAGGAAGAGCGTCCACTGGTCCAGGAAATTATAGACCCATCAGCCTAACTAGCCTGATCTGCAAGGCCATGGAACAGATTATCATAGACCTCATTAACAAGGACATTGGCAACCTCCAAACACTCGATCCCACACAGTATAGCTTCATCAAGAGAAGGTCATATCTGTTAAATTTGGTTGACTTTTTTGAGACAGTCACCAAAGCCATGAATTAGGGGAAGGCAGTGCACACTACCTACCTTGACCTGGCCAAAGCCTTCAACACTATTCCCCACTCGGGGATAATAGATAAACTCTCTCAACTAGGCATTAATCTGTATGTTACCAAATGGGTAGCCAAATGGCTCACTGATAGAACCCACCTAGTCAAAATAGGGGAAGCTACCTCAAGCAGTAGACCAGTATCGAGTGGCATACCCCAGAGTTCGGTCTTGGGGCCTCTTTATTTGGGATATACTTTTCTGAGGTACAGGCCAAAACCAGTGGGTTATGGCTGACAAAGTTTAAAGATGACTGCAAGTTGGGAGTTGTCATCAATTCCTCAGTGACGTGGACATCCTCCAAGAGGGTCTCACCCAAACAAATGACTGGTACTAGAAACATGGCCTCAAGCTGTATACAAAAAAATGCATCATCATCCCCTTTGGGGAGAGAGATGTCCCCACAAATTATCACATTAATAACAGTGTTATAAGCACATAGTCAGTCATGAGGGATTTGGGCACCCAGATTGATAGCGGCCTAACTTTTGACCACCGTGTTGCTTCCATTGTACCGAAAACTTTCTACATGGCCCACCTCATAAGTAAGGGTATCTCATCCAGGGACAAGGAGGTCATAACATCCTTGTATTCTTCCCTTATAAGGCCCATTACTGAGTACAATGCCCCATTCAGCATGTTCCTCGCAAAGCACATGCAGCAGCTGGAGAGACCACCGAGGTTCCTCACCAGGAGAATCCAGGGTTTCAAAAATCTACCATACACAGGCTAAAAGCCATATCCCTCTACTCTGTTTCATATAGACTCCACAGAGGTGACCTCTGTCTGGCATATATGGTGATCTCAGACCCTGCCTTGATGGGACTGCTCATATCTGCAAGTCATCGCCACTTGAGTAACAAAGACATGTGTCCTCAACCTGGTCTATGACATCAAGAGTACTTGCTTGTGGGACAGATTTGTGTTCCAGAGACTCCCCCATCTATGGAATAGACTCCATCTCTACATCAAGCAGAGTTCCTTTTTACCCCTTTTTAAGTGCAATCTGGATAACTGGATGGGAAAAAGAAAATACATCCCTGGGATTCCACCTGTGTCCCTGCTGGACAAGGGCATTGGGTGCTGACTTGTCTATGCATGTGCTAAACTCTTGGATAGGCTTATAAAGATCTCAGGCCCAATAGTCTAGTAACTTCCTATGATCCTATAATCCTAAAACTAGTTATGGTTGGGGTAGCATGCTGGTCCCAAGTAATAACATTATGCCTGATTCAAAAAAAAAAGCTGTAGTACTCCTCAACATATGTTGTCTAATTAGGAATTCTGGAACCTTATGCTTGGCTCCAGAATGTGAATTGTTTTTCATTGCCATTGGGCTTAATAACTTTGTATCAACATGTAACTCTAATGTAAAATCTCTTAGTAACAGAGTGGCACATTCTACTGAATGGACCATCATAGTGTAGGTGATGCTCTAGCAGTACATAGGTAGAGCTGCAGTGCTGCCTACAAGCAATGAGTGGTGATATCTGAGCACCATGTACACATACAGTTGCTGATCTTTGTCTGCCTTCATTTCTGTATATTGGAGATGATGCAGTTCTAATTTTCTTAAATTAAGATTGTGCTTCTTTAGTGCAGGCCCACTGCATGTTCCCCACTCTATATTTTTGACTAAAGCAATGTAAGCACGCATTGCAGATTTTTTACCTCTCAAGTTCTGCAACACTAAAGATGTGTAGCAAGAAGAACACAAGACACAAGGGACACTGTATACTGAGTCCTTAAGGCATTTAAAAGAGAACAGTCCAAAGTTTTAGAGCACAAAGGATGTGGGACAGGGGAAAAGTAGGCAACAGGGATACTCTTTATATTGTGCCCTAAAGGCATTTAAAAATATTTAAACCATGTATGCCCAGCACTGAAAAATAGTTCTGTAGCAAAGTTTTACTCACATACGCCATCACTAGACACCAGGGATCCTCTTGCATATTACCCTAAGTCTTAAAAAAAAGATTAAAGTAAAGGGGAGTTCAAACCATGTACCTTCAGCACATCTGTTCCACTACTAAATACCACAGATTCCCTTAAATATATTACCTTACATACATGCATACATACATACATGCAACTTGCTCCCATAATAGGTATCCGGGTTGTTATTAAAACTATCCAAACTAGTACTTGCTTTAATGTAATTTGATAGTCTGTTCCATGCATCAGCTGCTTTGTCAGAGAACCAATTAGCACACTTCTCATTCCTATAGAAGCTTCTACATAGGTTGTCTGGTAATTCTATACTACCCTTTGATAACCCCAAACATTCCCAGAGATAGTTTTCTCTAAATTCCCTATATAACTGAATAAGATCTCCTCTTAGATATCTGATAGTGACAATGTACAAGTTCAAATAAATTAGTCTTTCATAATAACTTAAATTTTTGTATCCATGGATGCCCTTGGTATATTTCCGCTGTACTCTTTCCAGTTTACTCATGCTTGTTTTTTTTTTTTTATGTCATACCTTAAATCTTGGGGGAAAAAACAAAACAAAAAAAATAATCAAAGTAAATGGTGGGAGATTCATGCCCTGCACACTTGGCACAGAAAACAGCTTGTCAAGCCCGAGCCTTATCCTTTGCTAACGGAGGAAGATTCATGCCTATGATGTATATTTTACACTCTAAACATATGAAACTCTAATGTCTGGCATTAGACACAGCCTGCAATGTTCAACAAGTTATGAGAGACAGGGTGTATCTAAGAGGCAACAACCAGGAGCATTCTGTAAAATCAGGGACAGTTTTAAACTACTACTCACTTAAAAAATGTAATACAGCAACTGGTCTAGCATCATGATGTACTTTAAGAACAATAAAAAAATGAAACTCATAATATCCGTCATTGTCTGACAGCAAGGATCTATGATTTACAAGAGCAGGTACAAATTAAGAAGATACATCAGGGACATTGTGTGTGTGTGTGTGTGTGTGTGTGTGTGTGTGTGTGTGTGTGTGTGTGTGTGTGTGTGTGTGTGTGTGTGTGTCAGTGTACATGTGCACATATGAAACTGTGCATGTGTGTGGGAGTATGAATGGTGACTCGCATGAAAATGCTAACTGGCACTTGCTGTATTATTACAGTGATTCAGAGACACGCAAATTAGCTGATATGAGACCTTTGCTCATTGTGGCCAACATTTATCTGAACTACATTTTACATGATTGTGGAAACAGTCCCTTTTGGCCACAGCTCTTACCACTGGGTTCTTTCTGAAAACCTAGGGGTTATTTCAAGACTTTTGTTTACATAGAAAATTTATGAAAAATCAATGAAGTGAATGAATAACCATTTGGGGAAGTATTATCTAAGTGCCAAGCTAGTAAACTGAATAAAAGGAATAAAAAATATGCCACAAATGAAGTGATACAGTAAGATATAATTTTTGTTTAAATGAATGCTGCTCATTCTAACAAATATACTACTCGGGATTAATATGCTGGTTTAATGTTTAAATTTATTACAGGTTGAAAGTCTGTTTTGTTGAATTATCTTGCCTATTATAGTACATGATGAAGTTCAAACACAGGGAAATGTTAAACATAAGCAAACTGAAGTTGAGTACATGGAACGATACTCATTAGACTATGTTCTGCTGTTCGATACGAATGTAAGTTTGTGTACAGAGTGTTAAGTTAAATGCTATTAATAGTTTCAGTCCAAGCACCAAAGACTAAGAGTAAACTGCCCCCACTGTAAGACAATGTAAGGGGTGAATGATGAAAGCTAGATATACAGGAAAAGTGATAAGCAGTATGAGGAAAGATTGCTGATGACCGTTAATTAACAATGTTTAATATATCAGATGTAGAAAGCTTACAGGAAGTACGATGTACTGACAATAGGATAAGTATCTTCCTTTATTTTTATTTAATATTAAAAGCATATGACTAGAAATGTTTACTCGATAGGCACGTCATAGTGGTTACAGACTGAATGCCTGTGAAAATGACAAATGTGTGCTATGAAATGATGGCTGTGACAGATGTATGATATGAATACATGTCTGGACACTTGTATCAATAGTGCTTCATTGTCTGAAAAAAGGCAATAATGTTGGGTCTATTTAAGAAATATGTAAGACTAAAGAAATAACAGGTTTCCTCATCCTCACTGGGTTATGCTGAGAAATGGACAAGATGACATTTTTGTCAACGCAGGGGCACGACTGATAAGGTGAGTAAGGTACATGAAGTTAGACTGTACAGAAAGCTAGGGTATGTCTGTTTGTATGTGTGTGTGTGTGTGTGTGTGTGTGTGTGTGTGTGTGTGTGTGAGTGAACATTATGTTTTAAGTATGATGTTGACCTTATGGCTGGGTTGTAAACTCATAAAGAAAGAGAAATGTAAACACCTTTGGATACTGGTATATACTGTCTCACATACAGAGGGTAAATGTTTGACATAAAGATTTCTTCATTAAGGGAAGAATCATCCAGGTGAATGATTTCTGGAGTTTCAGCACTATTTTTCCATAGAGCAGTGAAATAGATGTTTGCTCTTGGAAGGCTATTTAGGAGAGAGGTTAAAAAAGTAAAAGGACATAAGCTCACAGTAAATAGAACATTATGGAAGCGGCTATGACAGTTGGGCGAATTTTCAGTAAGTGTGCTGGGTTTGGACAGGTGATGATAGCTATTAAAAGATGTTCAGAACTAGGATTTCATTGGTTAAATGATATATTCAGCTTTCACACCTCAGATGAGGAAGTACCGAAGTTGAAATAAGTAAATTATGTACCGGTGTCATATAATTTCTCATCACAGTAATGCAAAATCATAACTGTTTAGAAGTATTCCCTGGTGAGTACAAAGTTATGCAATGACAGTGAAAGCAACAACGCTACAGACACAAGATGAATGTTGTTATAATGGAGACTTATGGACATATAATATGAAATTCTTGAAAGACAAAATGTCTTAAAAAAGGCATATTGGTAATTCACTTCCACCTGAAATCCATCACGTACCTCAATACGAGAAGTACTACTCAGCACCTTTAGATTGAGCTTTAGCAATCCACCTATTCCATAATTTTCTTTGACCATGCTCCTATCTTTAACCCCTCTTTAGTTACTAAATTATTAACTCTATGATACTTGTATTCTGCACTTTGCCTCTATACTAATCACACTTTTTTCCATGTTTTTCACTTCTTACCTATATTAATTGCTCTTCAGACAATTTCTAAACATCACAAATTTCTGTACTGTCCAGCAATTAATACCATTTCATACAACTATGTTACCAATTGGCCATTATTTTCCAGTAACCAAAGCCGCCTCTCTGTCCACAAACCTATAAAATCTGCTGGTCATGGTCCATATTCAAACCATGTTGCTAAGGCCAGGAGCTCCTTACCTGAATCAATCAGGTCATTACTCTTCCGCCAGTCCTTTAAAACCACTCTGGAAGACTTCTTATCCAAAATCTGTCTCTGTTCTTGTTCAATTCAAGGATAAACTACATTCAAAAATATGAACAAGTAAATATTCATACCTTACACCTCCTTACATCAATCAATTTCTCACCCTTGACTATCACTTATTGCAATTCTGGCTAAACTTTCTCTAAAAATTAAATATTTGTCATATAAGTTGCATCATTCTTAACCGATGTTTTCACATTATGTCTAATTTGGTATAATTATTTAATCTGCAGATGTTTTGGGACTATTTTTTTTAAAACTATTGTTCTTAAAATGTTTTTGTAATACTTTGGAGCTTTTTTTCTTGGGCCTCCACTGAAAATGAGCACCTACCCAATCAGACTTTCCAGGCAATCAAATGTCAGTAAGTAAATAAACAAATACATATGTATACTTCTTTTTATCATTCCTTGCCTTGTATGCATTAGATTTTTTTTTGTATTCTACTTCTCACTGTTTTATATTCTGTTTGATTTAATCATAGCAGACAGAACAGGGCAAGTGGTAACTGGAATACTGTGCAACATAAGGAAGCCTTCTTACTCAAAATTCCTATGCTTAGGGAGTTTCTCAGAGCTGTGCAATACGGTAGCATTGTCGCCTCACAGTTAGACGTTGCCCGTTCGATTCTCAGTTAGAGCATCTTCTGTGTGGCGACATGAGTGAACGGGTGTTCCTTCGCTGAAGGTTGTGCATTAGGCCTGGCAAGCCAGCATGTAAAAACTCTACTGCCAATCATTAGCGGACAGGAGTTCTGCTGTGGCGACCCCTAACCGGGAAAAGCCGAAAGACACAAACTGACCTTAAGTCTGACATTTTTTCTTGGTGTTATTTGAAACTGATCTTCCATCACATCTCTGTTTGTAAAGTATCGATTAAGTGGCATGCTATATTTATTTGACTTGCTACCAGGGTAGGGCACTGATCTCAGTGAACCATTTTCAAACACAGCCCATGAGTATATATTCAAAAAAATATATATTAGCACCTGTATTACTTATGAATCTGGACAAGTAAATGTTCCAACATATCCTTTTTCAACCAATGTCTATATTATTTGCATGCAAAATATAAAGACTAAAAACTGCCATGGGAATGTAAGGCTAGGCTTCTTAAGATCCTCACAGATCAACAGCCTATTAAGTACATGTGAACCTATGAAAGTGTGTGACACCACATAGTCACAGCACCTCCTGGTCTCATGCTGCCCCTAAGGCAACAAATGCATACAGGATGCCAAGGCTAGTGCACCAGCTGTGTGCATAAAGATTTGTCTGTACACAGCTGTCTGCTGCACAGAGTCAACTGCCAGATTTCTGCATCATGTGGGACATCAGAAAAGGTACTCCTTGAATACCCCTCTGTGAACTCATGTACTACAACAGCTTTGGCAGTTTGCACTGCACTGCTGAGAGACATTTTGTCTCTGGACTGCAAGCTGCATTTTTGCCCTTATGCAGCAGTTGTCTTGTAAGGTTCATCCCAAATGGGGCATTGTAATCTATGATGGGTCTGATGAGGGATGAGTAGAGGCACACAATGACCTCTTTTGATCTGGATGTGAACCCTTTTGTGATTAGGTGGGCCACATAGAAGGATTTTCTAACCACTTTGGCAATGTGATTATCAAAGGAGAGATTACTATCTACTTCAGCCCCAGATCCCTTATTACGTTTTCTGTATTTAGGGGACTACCACCTATGTGGTAGTTTGTGGGTAGTTAGTTTTTTCCAAAGGGGATGACTATGCACTTTTTGGCATTTAGCTTGAGGCCATGATTTTGACACCAGGTGTCCGTCTCAGTGAGACCCTTTTGGAGGATTTCTGTGTCAGCTGGAGAGCCAATTATAGCCCCTAGTTTACAGTCGTCTGTGAACTTGGTCAGCCATAGTCTTCCTGTGCTTGCCTGTACCTCTGAGAAGTATATACTGTACAGGAGGGGTCCCAGGACTGAGCCCTGGGGAATGCCATTTGTAACCGGTTTAGAGTCGGACCTAGCTCCCGCAACTCTCACCATGTGGGTTCTGTCCGTGAGCCAGTTGTCAACCCATCTTGTGATGTAGGGGTTTATGTTCAGGCTGGTGAGCTTGTCTATAATACCAGAATGGGGAATGGTGTCAAAGGCCTTTGTGAGGTCTAGGTAGGCTGTGTGTACCACCTTTCCATCATCTATAGCCTTGGTAACTGTCTCAAAGAAGTCCACAAGGTTTAGGAGGCATGGTCTGCCCTTAACAAAGCCAAAGTGGGTAGAGTCCAGTGTTTGGAGGTTCCCAATGTCTCTGTTAATGATTTCCATGATGATGCACTCCATAGCTTTGCAGACCAAGCTAGTCAGGCTTATAGGGCAATAGTTCCCGAGGTCTGTTGTGGCTCCACCTTTGTGGAGCAGAATAACCATTGCTGTGCACCACTCTATGGATACATAGCCTGTGGACAGGCTGAGTTTGAACAGTGTGTTTAGGTGAGGGGTTAGTTCATCTTTGAGCTTGTGTCGGATGCAGCCTGGGATACTGTCCGGTTCCATTGATGCTGTGTTTTTGGCTTTGGAGAGGGCTGTTTTAAGCTGAGTGTCTGTGATTTCAGGGGCTCTACATTCTTCTGGTATGGTTATGGGCCGTTTTGGGGGTGAGAGGCGGGTGAAGTTTGCACTGAACCTGTCTGCCAGGATGTTGGCGATATCAGTCGGTTCACTGTATTTTGTGCCATTCTGCACTAACTCTGAGCAGATCTGAGCATTGCCACTTAGATTCTTGACATAGCTAAAGAATGCCTTGTGGTTATCTTTGGAGTCCTTGGCATTTTTTCTTTCGAAGCTCACCTTGGATGATTTTATGAGGGATCACAGTTTCTTGCTGATACTGATCAAGAGTGTCTTACCTTCATAGGATTTTACTTTTTTCTGTACTAGTTTCCTCCTTCTATTGTATAGCTTGTTTATGGCAGGGGTCCACCAGACTGGTTTCCTTTTCTTGAAGGAGTGAGTCTTGGTTTTGCTTAGGATAGCATGGTCCATGCATTCTTTTAGGGATGACATTAGAAAAGAGTGATTCCCCAGCTGAGTTATTGGCTCTTGTGGAGTAGTCTGTTAGTGGAGCAGAAGACTCTAGAAGTGACATGTGGTTGTATAAGATTTTGGAGAGCAGTGACGTTATCAGGTTGATGAAGGATTTTATGGGCAAAGGATAATAGTCTACCATGGAGGAATTGAGACAAGCCAATTTAATTGTTTAAGAGCAGCACAGTGGTGAGATCTGTGTGTGATATCATTGGCAAATTTGGCAATTTTATTGTAGCAGGTTTCCAACTTGTTTAGTTCAGTTTTACGACAGATGGTCAGAATTGGGGAGGCATATAGAAGTGCTGACAGTAGGTGTGTACAGGTGATGGTAACTTTTGTGGCTCTAGTTAGAAATAATTTATGTCAGCAAAGAAGACCTAGTTTCTTATGAACTTTTTTAATGGTTTGAGCAATGTGAATGTTAAATTTTAAGTTGCTGTCAATTTCAATGCCAAGCAGTTTAGTATGAGTTATTGGGGTGATAATGGTTTTGTTTTTGGATTCTTTAGTAAAAGCTGGTAAGTATGGGGGAGATCTAGAGGGATGGAAGTCAAGATGTTTTGTTTTGTTGGGGTTTAGGATGAGTTGGGAATTGGTGAACCATGTTTCTGCAGATAGGAAGGATTCCTGGGTAACAAAATGGAGATGTTGCAGTGTGGGACAAGGGCATATTAATGCAGAGTCATCTGTGCATTGTATAAGAGATACATGAGGAGTGGAAGTGTGAAGATGGTTAGTGAACAAAGAGAAGAGTAGAGGTCTCAGGATGGAGCCCTGTGGGAGCCCTAAGGTCACAGGGAGATAAGTAGAGGTGGTGTTGCCACTGCCTGGCCTGTTAACATCCTGATAAGTAGCTCAGAAACCAGGTGATGGAGGAGCTACTGAGGTTAAGGTCAGAGAGCACATTGATTAATTAAGAGTAATTTACCATATCAAAGGCCTTAGACAAATTTAGAAATATAGCAGATGCATATTGTCTTTGATTTCTAAGGTTGTTCACTGTATTAGTAAAGGCCATTAGAGCGGTGGTAGTGCTGTGAAATGGATGAAAACAATGTTGCGCATTTGATAGCAGTCTGTGCGTGTGCAGGGAGTCCATGAGATGGGTATTGATAACTCTCTCTGGGGTTTTGGATAATGGTGACAGGATGGCAAATGATCGATAATTAGTAAATTCTGTAGAATTGCCACCTTTGTGTAGAGGAATAATATGGGAGATCTTCCAGATGGTAGGTACTATGGCCTTAGATATATATCTTTTAATGAGTATGGCTACTGGGTAAGCAATTGCATCAGCTGCAATTTTCAGGAAGTCAGCAGGTAGATTGTCAGCAGCTAAGATAGTAGATTTAAGTTTTCAGAGTAGTTTTCTTATGGTATCAATAGACACCAGTTGAAGTGTAAATTGGTTAGGGCAGATTAGTGAGGTATCACTGGATTGGGGAGAAAGAGGAACAAAGTTGTTGGAAAAGTTCTGGGAGTTTGCAAGGGTTTGGATTGTATCAGTAAAGTATTTATTAAATTGGGTTGCTATATTGTCAGATGAGGAGGTAGGTGTAAGGGTGGGGTTAGTTATTTTTCCTGGTAGAAGAATATTATTAACAGATGCCCAAAAGTTTTGAGGCATTTTTTGAATATATGACTGACCTTCAGAACTGCAGTTCCAGACATCCATCACCAACAAACTTAAACAGCGTTCTGATTACTTACAGTGGCAAACTGACTTGGCAGTCTGTTTTTGAAGTCTGTTATGTACCAAGTTTCAAACCCCCACAATATATATATTTTTTTAATGGAATAAGTGGAGCTTTACTTTGCTTTTTAAAAAGATGCAAATGTCTTATGTGTGGCTACTATCTCCTGTTCACGCATTCCCTCAACTAAAGAGAACCTCCAAGACTATCCTCATCCTGAATACCCCCTTGTCCCATTTTCTTCATGGGGGAAGGGTAGTGTGTCAACTGTCTCCATCTCTCTCAGTTGAGTGATACTCTCCTACTTTCTTCAGTACTCATGCCTGAATGTTGCAGATCTCTCACACAATCCATCCATCTCTTGGCTGGACACTATCTTTTCCACTTGCCGTATTCCTGTCTGTACCAGATCTTCTTCATCAAATTGTCTTCTGCTTTTCTGCTCATGGACCTGAAACAAAGTAATCTGTTCTCCTTGGCTTTCTTTGCAATAGAAGCAGCTTTGGCTTCAGCTCTGATGGCCTCATTTGTGTCTGTCCCACAGTGTGTATCCTACCGACCATCTCAGGCACATCATTTGCATCACCTCCAGCTTCTTTAACTACTCTGCCTTTACTGCCCAGGGTTGTGTCCTATACAGTAGCACTGGTCACACCACTGTTTTGTACACCTTACTTTTCAGCCTCTTTGGCATTATTCTGTCATACACTACACCTAACACACTGTGCCAGTTGGTTGCAGAAACTCTGATTCTAGCTTTGACCTCCTCATTCACACTTCCATTCTCCTCAGCTACCCCTCCCAGATACTTGAAGCTGTTAACCTGTTTCACTATTTTGCCTTCTCTCTCATTTCTCAACTTCTTCTGATTTCCCCCATTGGTTGTCATTATAACTGCTTTATCTGCACTCAGCTTCATCCTATGTGCCCTCAGTTTTGCATTCCATTATCCTATCTTTTGGTGAAGTTCTTGCTCAACTTCTGCCTGTAAAGCCACATCATCTGCATACAGCAACTTTGTTGATCAGTCCCTGTTGACCTGTTTACTAATGTAGTCTATCACCAGTATGAACAGCAGTTGGCTCAGAGCTGAACCATAATTAACACCCACTCCCACTGGGAACCTCTCTGTGACACCAAACACTGTTTGTACTTGAGTCATAGGCCCATGTACATAGCCTGCACTAATTCTACCAATGTTTCTGGGGCTTCAAACCACTGTAGGACTGTATAAATCAGCTTTCTTGGGACCTTGTCATGAGTCTTCTCCAGGACTTGTAGTGATCAGTTTGACTCTTTCCTCATCTGTAGCTTTTTCTCAAACATCTGTCTCACTGCAGGCATCAGGTCAGTTGTGATTTATTAATTACTCTCTACAGACCTTTCATGCAGTTTAACAGTTTGATATCTCTGTACTGTCCATAGTTGTGGATGTCCCCATTGTACACTAGTATGTTTATTCTCCAGTCATCTGCGATAGACCTTTCTTTCCATACTGCTATGGGTACACTCTAGAGCCATTTCTTCCCTATCTCACCTACAATGTCAATCATGTCTGCTGTGACCTCATCTGAGCCTGCTGATTTCCCTCACTTAATTTTCCATACTGCTGTCCTTACTGGTTCTAGAGTGGGCTCCTCCTCTTCTTTCATCACAGGCTTTTTAAAAGGCAATACAACTTCTGTGGGATTTTCTTCATTCAGAAGCTGCAGGTATTACTCCTTCCATCTACATTTGACATCCTGCAGAATAGTGAGCAGGTTGTTGCTGGCATGCCTTATGAAGGGTGTCTATCTTCTTTATCTTTCTGTCTTTGACTTGCAACCTGATCGAGTTTCTTTGTACCATCTACTGAGGCCCTTTCCAGAAGAAGTTGGGAGGGTGGCCTAATGGTTAAGGTGTTTGCCTTACAAATACAAGGTGCAGGGTTTGAGTCTCACAAGGGATAATTGGCTAGGCTTAAAATGGCTCGCAAGGGCAGTTAGCTTAGTACTAACCTATGAACCTATGCCTCTTAAACCTCATTCCTGTTCTGTATACATTGTTCCCATAATTCCCAATTTTTGGGGTTGGGAGGGTGGCATAATGGTTAAGGTGTTTGCCTCACAAACACAAGGTGCAGGGTTTGAGTCTCACAAGGGATAACTGGCTAGGCTTAAAATGGCTCGCAAGAGCAGTTAGCTTAGTACTAATCTATGAACCTATGAAGTACCTAGAGTGCCTCTATTGTCTTGTTGTTTGCTACTGCAATTCCTCTCTTTGTTCTTTGTTAGCCAACCAGTATTCCTTACTAATCTGTCTCTCTTTTCTGTCTTCCACTTTTTCCTGCACTCCTTTTTTCTTTTGATCACTTCCTTGTCTACCTTATTTCCATACCTAGCTGAGCTGCATATCTGTTCTATAGTCCTCACACATGATGTTTT
Source organism: Protopterus annectens (assembly GCF_019279795.1). Classification (NCBI taxonomy): domain Eukaryota; kingdom Metazoa; phylum Chordata; order Ceratodontiformes; family Protopteridae; genus Protopterus; species Protopterus annectens. Next base: position 451,041,969 of record NC_056741.1, on the reverse strand, counting down.
GAAGCACTGACATTCTTCTTCAACTCTACCTATTTCCTGTTCTTCCCGGGGTGCTTGATCTGGAAACAGACACATTGAGTCACAAACAAACAAGTCAAAAACTATGCGCATGAATGCATTGTTAGACCAAGAATATATTATGAAACCTGCAGTATATTGTGCAGCATGTAATTTGTACCACACAATACCACTGCACTCATGAAATGGTGTACACAGAACCAAATGTTATGACATTAGGTCTTACTGCATATTGTACACAGCTGCAACTTATCTGATGTACTTAGAGTACTGCAGGGCTAACCTCCATTATGTATAATGGCACATTGCACATAGTCAGATATTGTCCTATGAAAATTCTGTGTGTACACCATGGTTATTCAGTGTTCCATTAGATTATACACAGCAATGTATGCACAAACATACTGAGTACATAAGAAGGAAGGCTGTGCTGTGCAATGTTAACTTATATAGGAAGTGTAACTTATCTAACTAAGAAAGGTGCACTGCAGCCTACTTCTTGTGCATAAAAGTTATACAGATAAGCGTAACAAGCCCCTTACTACCACATAAATATACTAGGTACAGAACAGTAGTGTGCCCTAAAGTACAAGCTACAACTTGCTTGATGTTCAAGCTATATATGCAGTATGGGCAGCGTGTGCATGACTCTACATTCAAGTTAAATACACAGTATGAGAAATACCTGCGTGACTTTGACACTTTGTTATACTGCACTAGAATTATGAAGTTTGCAACATATAATGGTGTCCTGAAAAGGAAATGTAGCCTTCATGCAGGCAGAGGGCAGCATAGTTCAGAAATATACAGACTGTAAAATAGATTGCAAGATGCCCATATTACAGAGTGCAATATGGACATCATGTAACCTATTTAATATGTCATTATGCCTTAATTTTTCAGATCAGTATCCATAAAGCAATGCAGCTATGCTACTGAATGACCAATGGAATTACTACATTAACATCCTATCATTGGTTACATCAAAAAGTGTCACATTCATACAAAAGGTGCATCTATCTAATAGTTTTATTTTACATTTTGGAACATCATTTCAAGCATATCGGTATGCACAGAGAGAAAATAAATGGAAAACTAATTTCTATAAATGTACAGATCACATTAAACAATCATGGTCACATATGCTATACTGCATAACATAATGCAGCACACAGTGGTCTTCCTGTGTACCGAAAACATTCATGGGACAAACCGCAGTCATATATATGTTGTGCTGTCATACTTAATGGAATGCTTAGATCATATTTACTGGATAGCATATATTGTACTGTCCTACTTGATAGGACACAGTTAAGCCCTGCTACATGCCTTGCACTTTTATGTGAAAAGAGGGTCTTTGCATACACTGTGCAGTCATATACAGCAGGTCACATTATAGCACTGCTATGTGATTAGCACATTTGCAGGACAAATGCTGGATGCACACACTACATTATCGCACATAACAGTACGCAGCACAGCCCTTATATTAATCTTGCACATTTGCAAGGTAAGCAGTAACCAGATACTCTGCACTGTATAACATAAAAATGAAATGTTACCCTGCTCTCCCGGGATATCAGGGTTAATATCTGCAATGGCATGTCCATTGCCATATCTCTTGGTCAAAGCCATCTGGCTACTTGGCAAATGTTAATATAACCATAATTACTGTAATGCAGTTGTCCATGTTCTATAATAACATGTATAATGCGCATTTAATGTGTAATAAGTAGTTATAAAATTACTATTACTACACAGTAACAACCTAAATCTGTACTTTTTCTATTTATGTATCTGGTTTTGAATTGTAATTATACCTTTATTCATGCCATTTCCATGACCAATAACATATAATTTCATAAGCTGTAGCATTCAGTTATGTCTGAGTTATACAGTGCCCCCCCCCTTTTTCCTGTATTTTACTGTATATTAGGTTGGTATTGCATTATAGATACTGTAGAGTGTGTTATGTCTCTGACGTCAGCCCTGTCATTCCAATATGCTTCTCATCCTGAATAGAAACATCAGACTGCCAGCTAATGCTAAAATATGTAGCACTGACAAAATGACTCTTCTTTTTGGAAAAACAGTGGGGATGTTGCCTATACAGCCATTACACCAGAGACTACAAGGAAAAAACAATTCAGCTGGTATAAAAGTTACACCAAACTGCTGTTCTTGGAAGCTGCATTAAACCACTTAATATGCAACTGCACTATCATTCATAGAGTAACATATGCAGGAAAGATGCATTGCTTACTGATTTCTGGAGCCATTCACTGTGGACAAGAAATCCATACCCTTTCCTTAATGCTGCCGCACCATAAAAAGTAAAATATTGTGCTGTTTTGTTTGCATCATAAAATATTTAAGCCACTTTCCAGTTTTAATCCAGTTCCCTTTTTTAAATGACTGCATAAGGAGAACAGTATTTTATATATGGTAAATTATTTTTATTTAAAATAAAAATACGACTATCATTATTTTGCATAATGATTTAAGAGAATATGTGACTAGATTCAGAATGAATGTAATTAAAATTGATGTGACTGCAAAGCACACTATACATCAACAAACCATATTTCAGAATGTGGAATTTGATGTTTTTATAGCTGAGACTAGCTCTTGTGGGAAATATTTTTCACTGTGCTCAAGTTTAATAAATTTACATGTCTCATTGGACATCTTAAGTGTGTGAAATCTACTATTAGTACTTACAGATATTCTAGAAGGAATGCAGATCTCTCAACAAAGAGTACAGACTGTAGTAATGGAACAAATTGTCTTACAAAGTTAATTTCTGGACTTGTTAAAGAAAACATTTGTCCTAATTACAATAACATTCAAAGTTTATCAATGGGGTACATCACCTTATCACTACAGCTGTTATAATTCCAATCATTTTAAGTCTGCCATTGTCTTGTAACCCACCACGTCTTCATAGGTGCACAGTTTCCTGCATCTACAACTTCTCACCCTTCCAGTTATCTTATATGCAGATTACATGGTTCTTTGTAGATCCAACCTCTCTCTTAAAAAAAAAAAAAAAAAAAAATAGAACAGAATGTTGCCCAGCTTGACTAAATCACATGCAGCATATTTTAACTGCAATAAATAAACACATAAATAAATAAAGCTATGTTATTTTGGAACCAACAAAAGTTAACCTTTTACACCAAAAGTTTGGGAAATCCAAATCAAGTCTACCAATACCATTAAGACCTTTAATGTATTTGGGTCTCTAGAGCTTCAGTATCCCAAAGAAACAACAAAAGGCAAATTTAACATATTACACTTCTGGGCCTGTAAAATTTCTAACTTTATGACTTCATAAGGTAGGACAACAGTTGGATATGTGGTTCTAATAGCACAAACTGATTTTGGCCTCTTTCTCTTGTTGTTGCTGCTGCTTTCCAGGAAAAAAAGGTCCTCCTACTTGAGACTTCTAAGAGTTTGTTGGTTCAAAATTCCTGCTCCATGCCAAATCATCAGTGCCAGTAAAAGTCAACAGTCTTCCTATCCAGCAGAGGGCAGCAATGCTACTGGACTCCCTTTTTATAAACTACCTAAATTACATTAATTTCCCTTTTTCACAGGCAGGTTGATTAACACGGCACTTCCAATACAAGCGTAGGTCACTCTTGCCATTCTGTACTCCTTAAAATAAACTTGTTTACAATGAAACAGCTTTCTAATGTTACCCTCCTAACTTTGGGAATCGCTGTCTGTTTACCCACCTCTCTGAAAAAGTAGTGAATATGTCTTATTTCTTTGAAACAAACCACAAAAGTATTTGTTGAAAACTAAGAAATGCAAATGTTTCCAGTACAATACGAACCCATAGCTTCCATAGTCAGTTTGACTTCCTATACTCCAAAACTCAACTTAACAGCAGTAATCAACTCCAATGTAAACTTTAAACTCTACAAGCAACCCTAACATTCTTCTTCCTGTTTTATTTTTCTCTTTTAGATATACAACTTAAATACCAAAAACAAAATAAATGGATGCATTTGATGTGGTTGATTTTCTGATGCCTAAGTTGTCCAACATCCGTAGCGGCTGTCTTTCTCACTGGAATGCTCCATTAGTATGGAATGCTATACATATTAGCTATTTTGTGCTATTATGCTATATATAACAACAATACTATGGATACTGTATTTCTCTTTGTGTAAACATTTTACTTTTCATGATACTGTTTTTCAAACATTTCTTGTCTTATGTAAGTGTCATGTAACATAATTTTTTAGCAGATCAATGTAAAATCACAAGATTAAAAGATTTTCTATGAAATGGTCAGTACGTCAATTCAGTATGCTATTTCTGAGTTTGTTTACTGGGGTAGAGCGCTGGTCTATATGGATCAATTGCAGATTTGCCTGGAAGTTAGACAAAATACAAACATTCACTAGGAAAACATTTGTTTTGTTAAGAAATACAAAAAAAGTTTAAAAATAAAGCAATATTTATAAATATACGCATATGAATTTCCATTGAATAGGACAGCAAGATAACTAAAAGGTAAACAGAACTAAAAGATGATAAAAAGTAGGGAATGAGGAGTATATGAATTATTTCTTGCTGAGAAATCCTACCAGAAGGGCACATCCATGGGAATCGCTACAGCGATGTTTCTGGAAAGGGGGCCTTGTGTAGCCATATTTCAAGTAATATGGCCAGTAGTAGAGTATTTGCAATGGGCTTCTTTGAGAAGATGTTGCATCAGTGGAGGTCTGTACCTGAAGTAAGAGGTTAGCCAGTAGGGTTCCCCATAGTTTAGGCCCTAAAAAGGATTAAACTGAAGAGAGCATGTCAAGGTATAAAGTGCCCATCCACATCAGCAGATTAAGCCTCATCATTTCCCTCCTCTTCTCTATCAGCTTCATCAGGTGTCAAAGCCACTAACTTAACTCAGGTCATTGGGGTTATAGTTATGAATTTACCTCTCTATACTCACAGAGCTGGCTGCTTTGCAGGTAATTTTGATGTAATTAAATCCTTTTATTTTAAAGTCGTTCTATTCACAGTGATTAAATGTGATGTAATAAGCTAGGACTTCTGGCAGTGGGTCTCTGTCAGACAGTAATCAAAATATTACACTTTGTACTTAATTGTTTATTTGTTTGTTATCCAGGGAAGTGGACTGGTCTAGGGATCATTTTCAGACACAACAAAAGACATATTATAGAAATGATCTGCTCTGAAACAATGCAGTCTTTTAGTTACTTAGAAGAACTCTAACTGCATATGACATACAATCTAAACAGCAAGTATGCTGTATTATTCATATCAAATACTGAGCTGCCATTCACAGTTAAACACTGAAATGACAGCTTTAGTTTTATTCATATCCTAAAAATACAAATAGAAGTGCACACGTACTCACGCACACACATACTCACACACACACACACACACACACACACACACACACACACACACACATATCTATATATATGTACACACACACAGACACACACACAGACACACACACACACACACACACACATACATCTATATATATATATGTACACACACACAGACACACACACACACACACACACACACACACACACACACACACACACACACACACATATCTATATATATATGTACACACACACACACACACACACACACACACACACACACACACACACACATATCTATATATATGTACACACACACAGACACACACACAGACACACACACACACACACACACATACATCTATATATATATATGTACACACACACAGACACACACACACACACACACACACACACACACACACACACACACACACACACACACACACATATCTATATCTATATATATGTACACACACACACACACACACACACACACACACACACACACACACACACACACACACACACACACACACACACGCGCACACACACACACACACACACACACACACACACACACACACACATATCTATATATATATGTACACACACACACACACACACACACACACACACACACACACACACACACACACACACACACACACACACACACACACACACACACACACACACACACACACACACACACACACACAGACACACACAGACACACACACACACACCCTCTACAACCCATACACACACAATCTCTAGCTCTCTCTCTCTCACACAAACACAGCCTCCAACCCTCATACACATACAGTATGTAGCTCTCTCTATCTTGCACAATTATTCCTTTTCAGAGAGCATGTTTACTAGTTGCTCATTCCTCTCCTTTTTAATTAAGACTAAAACATTGTAAAACTGAAGGTGAGAGCATGAAAAGAAAGTATTAATATAAGAGGAAACTATAAGCATTTTATAGAAGGGTACTGCACCGGACTTTGAAAACATTACCTGCTGCAATGCTCTAATGGTCTGTATGCATGTGTGTGCGTGTGCATGTGTGTGTGTGTGTGTGTGTGTACATTTGGGTTACATTCAAGTGAACTAATTAAAACTTTATCTACTTACAAGTGAACTAAAACATGCTCTAATCACAGCACAGTTGATCTGATGATATTCTCCAGTATATTTTACCAGTTATAACTATGATATTAAAAAAAGTTTATGATTTTAGATTAATTGTACTAGACATATTATAGATTTTCAATATTGCAGTTTGCTTTATCACAGTCTGCTGCATTTTTTGAGTTGGTGTTGCACTTCCAATGTGTTTTCCTTTCTTGCACTGTAGCTTTACCATGAGATTGTTATATATAATTTATGGGGGTCAAAGCCGCCCACATGGGGAGTTGCAAGACCAAGGAATTGTTATATATAATTTATGGGGTGCAAGGGGCTCATCTCCCACTTAAAATAAATTTTTCTGTTTTTTTTCATGTTATTGAATTGTGATGTGTTAGATGGTGTGTGTTTCGATCCGTTGTGCTTAAATATTCTGATTTTAGATCAAATTATGTAGACTTTGTGTACATATATTTGTGTTTTGGTGTGTGTGTGTGTTTATATTTCTTTCATGCAGTGAATATATGCTTTACATGACTGTAAAGAATCTGAAGGTCTACAACAACAAGGTATAAAGTTCTGGGTTATTGAAAGGCAAACAAACTATAAGCAGTAACATGACAAAGGTGGCAAAAACAATCCATTCTTTAGAGACATGAGACATTATTTAGTACAAAAGAAAACATTGTAAAAATGATTGCAACAGATACAGAGATACTCAGATTAATAATGGAACACAAATACCACTATTACACTCAGAAGCAAAATGCATACATGCTCTTCATTTTATATCAGTCTAAAATGGAAATGGACCTTATTCTGTATCCTTGTCTTTTGGTAAAATTTGTTCCAGCATACTCGGTATCCTGATGAGACAGCCTCCCTTCCTGAAAACTGCCCACTGTTTACTCCAATTGAGACATTAAGCAAAAAAGTCACGGACCAAATCCAAGTCCAACAATTGTTAATAAACTTAATAAAGAATGAAGTGTGTTATTTTTTGTTAGCACTGACTGTTAAATGATTCCTCTTGTTTACTAGCGACCAAAAGCTGTACCAAGGTCATAAACTGGAAACAAAGGAAAAAGAAAAGAAAAACAAGCGATCTACCATGATCTTAAAGAAGAAAGGTGATGTATGCATTGTACTTCTAGGGTAAATGAGATTACAGTGGGATCTACTGATCTGCCACTCAGCAATGTTATTGTAAGTCTATTAATAGGGTAAGACTGACTGCAGAGCAGAGGTGTAGAATATTTCTGCATATAAAAACTGGACAGTGAATAAAAAGGACTGTTTCCTATCGTTCTCTCTCAACATGAAAAAATGTTATGATTTGGTGAAATAACTCTGGATCATACCTCTCAGTCTCTCAGTGCAAGAAATCTGGAGAAAACCAGAAAAGAAAAATGGGGGACAAAGGCCCAAAAATAGGGACAAAATTTAAATATTGCTCTTATAAACTTAGAACATTGCTAGTATAACAGATTTTGCTCAATTATGTATGTTCTGAAGGATATAAAGTCTGAAACTCAAATGTCTGTCATTATTTACTGTTATTTAGTGAATTAAATTTTCAATGATTTTCTAGAAAACCACAAATTTTATGAGGAATAGACCAAAAATATGGGGCAAAAATCTGGACATTCTGCAAAAATCTGTACAGTTGAGAAGTATGCTCTGGATCACTAGAGTCTGATTTTTTTAACCAAGTAGTTCATAGCTGGTATATACAGATAATCTGTTCTTCTAAGTTCTTCTACTTAGTATATCATATGCATTCTAAGAAGATGTATAAGTAAACAATAATGCCTGACAGAATAGCCACAGCATCAATGGGACTGGACGGTGTCCCAGGCTGCATCCTACACAAGCTAAAAGGTGAACTAACCCCTCACCTAAACACACTGTTTAAACTCAGCCTCTCCACAGACTACATGCCCACAGAGTGGCGCACAGCAATGGTTATTCCGCTCCACAATGGACCCCGGAAACTATCGCCCTATAAGCCTGACTAGCTTTGTCTGCAAAGCTATGGAGAGCATCATCATCGATCTCATTAACAGAGACATTGGAAACCTCCAAACACAGGACCCTACCCAGTTCAGCTTTGTTAAGGGCAGATCATGCCTCCTAAACCTGGTGGACTTTTTTGAGACAGTTTCCAAGGCTATAGACGAGGGAAAGGTGGTCCACACAACCTACCTACACATCGCAAAGGCCTTCGACACCATTTCCCACTCAGGTATTATAGTCAAGCTCACCAGCCTGAACATAAACCCCTACATCACGAGATGGGTTGTCAACAGGCTCACGGACAGAACCCACATGGTAAGAGTTGTGGGAGCTAGGTCTGACTCTAAACCTGTTACAAGTAGCATTCCCCAGGGCTCAGTCCTAGGACCCCTCCTGTTCAGCATATACTTCTCAGAGGTATAGACAAGCACAGGAGGACTTTGGCTGACCAAATTTGCAGATGACTGCAAACTAGGGGCTATAAAGTACAGTTTTGTACCTACCATAAATGTAGATGTTCGAAGATCCACATTGCTGCAGTCCTTACACTTGGGTAGTCCGCTGTCCTCGGTCGGCCCGAATATCAAAGTATTAGGCTGACGTTGGTCAAGGCGCTTAAGACTGACATCAGGACGTCAGGGTACAAATGCGCATGACCAACGTCATATCCTCAGTCTTTTCTTGCCCCAGATGTCAGAAGACCCTAAAAAGAAAGGTCAAAACCAAAAGACAGCAAAAACCAACCAACCACCCTTGCACTAATTATATGTACAATATATACAATATACACAATATTTACAACCCAACCCACACAACCGCCTCTAAATACAGAGGGGAAGGAGGGAGGGTAAATTGGACTGCAGCAATGTGGATCTTCGAACATCTACATTTATGGTAGGTACAAAACTGTACTATGTTCTTCATCTCACATTGCTGCAGTCCTTACACTTGGGTAGAATCCCAAAGCAGAGGTAAGGGAGGATGGCAAAACTATAAAGCAGCAGGAGCTGCCAAAATGCCCTGTAAAATTGCAGTGGCAAAACCAGCCCTAGATTTAGAGTAAAGTGGAAGGTGATAATGCTTAGAGAAAGTATGCACTGAACTCCAAGTAGCTGCCTCCAAAATATCTTTAGTTGCCACACCCCTTAAAAAAGCTGTAGAAGTGGCAGTAGCCCTAGTGGAATGAGGCCTAATCCCAGCTGGAACCTCTTTACCATGATGGGAATAACAGAAAGCAATGCAAAACCCAATCCACTTAGAAATAGTTTGTTTTGACACAGGCTTGCCCTGAGAACTCAAAGCAAATGAAACAAATAACTGCTGAGACTGCCTGAACCCTTTAGTTCTGCTCAAATAATATCGCAGCTGCCTGTGAACATCTAAAGTGTGCAAAATCTTTTCCCCTTTATTTTGGGGATTTGCATAAAAAGTAGGCAAATGAATAGTTTGGTTTAAAGCCACACTAGAAACCACTTTAGGCATAAAGGAAGGATTAGTACGCAAAGATACCCTATCCTTATGGAAAATTAAGAAAGGCTCAACTGCCATAAGGGCCTGTAATTCAGAAACCCTTCTTGCAGAGGTAATGGCCAACAGAAAAGCAGTCTTCAATGATAAATATTTCAACTCGGCAGTAGCTGCAGGCTCAAAAGGTTGTAGAGTGAGTTTCTCCAACACAAAATTGAGATCCCAAGCAGGAGTAGGAGCTCTACGTGGGGGTCTTATATTCTTTGCCCCTCTAAGGAATTGCTTGAACAAAGGATGAGAAAACAATGGTGGGTCACAGTCATAGTGAGCAGAAATTGCTGCAGCATGAATCTTAATAGAAGAGAAGGACAAACCTTTGTCCAGTAACTCAGTAAGATATTGAAGAGCCACACTTAAATTAGGCTCAGAAACATCAAATTCCTTTGCTGTACTCCAAAATAAAAATCTCTTCCATTTATCTGCATACACTTTCCTTGTACTAGGCCTTCTGGCCTCCAAAATAACATTCAAAACTTGCTGTGGAAGCTGAGACCCTCCAGGGTTCAAAACAGAATATGCCAGGCTGTTAGGTGAAGAGAGTGAAGTTTGACATTGAGTAAATGACTGTTCTCCTGAGACAGCAGGTGTGGAATCGTAGGCAAAGGCCATGGAGGCTCCCGTACCAGACTTCTCAGTAATGGGTACAAGTGCTGTCGAGGCCAATCTGGAGCTATTAAAATCATCTTTGGCTTGTCCTGTCTGACCTTTAGGAGTACCTTTGGGAGGAGAGGCAGAGGTGGAAAGGCATACACATGAAGATTGCTCCAATTGAAAGAAAGAGCATCCACTTTCCAGGCTGTGGGATGAAACCTTTTTGTGCAAAACTTTGGCAGCTGGTGGTTTAGAGGAGAAGCGAACAGATCTATGTCTGGAGTTCCCCATGACACTGTCAATTTCTGAAATACATGAGGATCCAATTTCCACTCGTGGGGATCCATAATTCGTCTGCTCAACACATCTGCTAAGGAGTTCTGTGCTCCCGGCAGAAACCTTGCCTGAAGATTTAGCTGTAAACTGAGAGCAGTCTCCCACAAAATCATTGCTTGCCTGCATAGAGGATAAGAATGTGTTCCCCCTTGCTTGTTGATGTACCACATGACAGTTGTGTTGTCTGTTAGAATCAACACCTGCCCTGGAAGAAGTAAATCCTTGAAAGCTATTATTGCAAATTGGACTACTAACATCTCCTTCAAGTTGATATGTAGATGCTGTAGTCTGGCAGGCCACGTGTCTTGTATCCACTTTCCATTTAGATGAGCTCCCCAAGCTTTGTCTGAGGCATCTGTCGTTAGAATCTGACTCGCCTCTGGCCGGGTCACAGAGAGTCCCTTGTTTAGGTGACATTCCTGAGCCCACCACAAAAATTCCTTTTGAATGCAAGGTATTATCTGAATGACCATATCCTGGCAGTGCTGTGTCCATACATTTTTGAGATACCATTGTAGCTTCCTCATATGCAGTTTGGCATTGGGAAGCACCAGAATACAAGATGCCATGAACCCCAAGGCTTGAAGGACTGTCCTTGCAGTCAGCCTGGACTGATGAGACAATTGATGAAAGTAAAGGGAAAGATTCTTTTGTTTGTCCGGGGTCAAAAAGGCCATCTGGGATGCTGTGTTCAGTCTCACACCCAGAAAGCACATGTCCTGAGAGGGTACTAGACTGGACTTTATTTCGTTCACAGAATACCCCAGGCATCTTAGCACTGCTATCACATATTGCAAATGATGAAGAAGTTCGTCCTTTCCTTGAGCCAGAATCAGGCAATCGTCCAAATAAGGATAGATCTGTATTCCTTTTAGCCTGAAGAAAGCTATCACTGGAGCCAGAACTTTCGTGAACACTCTGGGCGCAGTAGATAAGCCAAAGGGCAATGCAGAGAACTGATAATGAGAAGTCCCAGCCCGAAAACGCAGATACTTCCTGCAACTTAGCCTGATAGGAACATGAAGGTAAGCCTCCTTGAGATCCAGAGTTACCATCCAGTGATCTTTGCCCAGCAGAGGTAAAAGCTGTTGTAACGTCAACATTTTGAACTTGGGAATGTCCAGATAAGTGTTGAGGATAGATAAATCCAAAATTGGTCTCCACGTGTTCCCCTTCTTTGGTACTAGGAACAGGCGAGAATAAAATCCTAGGCCCACTTCTGGCAGAGGGACCGGCTGTATGGCCCCTATTTGGAGCAACAGAGAAATTTGTTTGTGAGCCTCTATTCTTTGCTGAGGAGGAACGTCTGGCATGCCTTTGAAAGGAGGCAAGGTATGGAAATAAAACTTGTAACCTTGGTGTATGATATCCAATACCCATCTGTCTTGGGTAATTAAACTCCAATTTTCCTTGAAGAGTGCCAACCTTCCTCCCAAAGGTGCTGCCAGACGAGAAGGCTCTGGCAGCTGAAAAGGTAGGTCATTGGGCCTGTTTACGAAAGGACTGGCCCCTGCCCTCACCCGAAGACTGTGCAGGTGAACTCCCTGTTCTAGGCCTGAAAGAGCTCTGAGCTCTGCCCCTACCACGCCTAGATCTACCCCTAGACTGTGAATCATAAGAAGGGTACGTCCACCCCTTAGCAGGCCAATTCCTACTAAACTTCGGAGGCTGAACTTACAAAAAATCTTTAACAGTCTGCATAGACTTAGCCTTGTCTTCCATTTTCTTTAAGACTGCTTCCACAGGTGAACCAAACAACACATCAGACTGTAAAGGAGCATCTAAAATCCTTGTCTTAACATGGTCAGATAAATTCTGATCCCTTAGCCAGGCGTGCCTGCGAAGAACTGAACCAGTGGCAGCCACCCTAGATGAGGCCTGTACAGCATCAAAACCACATTGTAAAGAATGCTTACCCACCTGTTCAGAAACATGTACCAAATCTTGTAACTCCTTACACTCAATACCTTCCGCCAGAGCATCTACCTTAGACTTCAATTGAGAAAGTAGATAGTTTTGATATTTCAACATGTGAAACTGGCAATTCAAAGCCCTCATAGCTAAGGTGGAAGAAGTATAGACTTTCTTTCCCCATCTATCCAAAGCCCTGGCCTCTTTATCTGGAGGAACTGGATTTTTTACAACAGAGGCCTTGACACCCTTAGGTCCCTGACTAACAGTTTCTGGGTCCGCCTTAGGACTCTTATAAAGATATTTATGAGCTTCAGGCACCCTGTAATACCTATCCGGCTTAACAGGAGCAGGAGGCAAAGAATCAGGATTAAGTGAAGCCTCTGCAAACACATCTTCCACAACATCCAGAACAGGAGGTATAGCCAAAGGCCTATGCTGGGGTAAAAACAAAAATTCCCTAAGCCTTTTCCTGGAATCAGAGAAGTTCTGACCTTCCCACTTAAAATGTTCCCTCATGGAATGAAGAGTCTCTGAAAAAGAAAAATCCTCTGGAGGAGAAGCAGAAGGAGTAGAATCATCCACATCAGAATCAGAATAAGGAGAATACTCCTGCAAGTCTTCAGCCGAAGACTCTGAAACATCCGAAGCCTGCTCAAAACTCCCCAATTCTGGTTCCACCCTAGGCCTCTTATCAGGAGGGGGCAAAGAACCTCTAATCAAAGTAATTAAATCTTCTGCCATTTTAAGCATGTGCTTCTTGGGCACAGACCCTGAAGAACTAGGAGTGACACCAACAGAAGCTAAAACTGGCCTGCCTCTGGGAGAAGCCTTGGAAACAGAAGGAGAGGGCCTAACCACCCTAGGAAGGGAGGGGAGTACATTAACCTGAGAAGCCCCTTCAACCTGACCTGCCTCCTGAGAGGCCACATCCTCTGGGACTCCAGAGAAACCTCCGGCGGAACCACCGGTTCCACTGACACCTCTAAAGAACCGGCATCCGGTACGGACGACTCTTCTTGCCTGGGTTTAGCTGCTTTGTCTTTGCGCTTCTTCGAAGAAGCGGGGGTCGGAGCATCCGACGGCATATTATAATTGCACAGCTTCCCGAAGACCAACCTGGCACAGTCTAACCTTCGCTTAATAGTGCGCTTATTGAACCTAGCACAAAAGCGACACCCAACAACGTCGTGCTCAGGCCCCAAACAAGGAATACACAAAGTATGATAATCTCTATGCGGTATCTGCTTCCCACAAGAAATACAGTTATTCACTTTTTCTGACATCCGGTAAACCACTGAGGCAAGAAAAAACTAAAATATTCCCCAACGGGGTACTTAGCCAACTTTGACTCGGTCTGAAACTCCGAATTCGAAAATTTTCAGAACGCGAACGGCACTTGCAACGCTGCTTCTGCATCGGACCATGCGGCAAAAAAGACTGAGGATATGACGTTGGTCATGCGCATTTGTACCCTGACGTCCTGATGTCAGTCTTAAGCGCCTTGACCGACGTCAGCCTAATACTTTGATATTCGGGCCGACCGAGGACAGCGGACTACCCAAGTGTAAGGACTGCAGCAATGTGAGATGAAGAACATCTAACTCTCCGACTGACACAGACATCCTCCAAAAGGGTCTCACTGAGACAGATACCTGGTGTCAAAACTGTGGCCTCAAGCTAAATGCCAAAAAGTGCATAGTCATCCCCTTTGGAAAAAACAAATTACCAACAACTACCACAGAGGAGGTAGCCCCCTAAATACGGAAGACAGAATAAGGGATCTGGGGACCCAAGTAGATAGTAACCTCTCCTTTGATAATCACATTGCTAAAGTGGTTAGAAAATTCTTCAATGTGGCCCACCTAATCACAAAAGGGTTTGCATCCAGAGGTCATTGGGCCCCTCTACGCATCACTCATCAGACACATCATAGAGTACAATGCCTCATTTGGGATGTACCTTACAAGACACTTGCAACAACTGGAAAGACCACAGAAGTTCCTCACCAAGAGGATTACTGGTCTCAAGCAGATGCTCTCTGCAGCTTGACTGAAGAAACTCCAGCTGTACTCGGTTGCATACCGCCTATTCAGAGGTGATCTCTGCCTGACATACAAGGCCATGTCCAACCCAGAATTGATGGACATGCTCCACCTAAAGAAAACCATATCCCCTCAAGCCACATGCTCCAGGCATCTAAACCTCACCACAAAAATAAATAGGACATGCTGGAGGGATAGATTCCTGTCCCAGAGACTTCTCATGCTCTGGAACAAGATTCCAATCTACATTAGGCAGAGCTCCTTGCTAACCCTCTTCAAGAGAAACCTGGACGATTGGATAGGAAACAGAAAGTTTACCCCAGGGATCACTTCAATGACTCTGCTGGATAGAGGCACAGTGAACTAATCTAAGGGGGTGGCGAAAGCCAACACATTCCGGCTAGGCTTATAAATGCCTTCGGGCAGATAGCCTAGTACCTACCTATGAACCTATAAATTAATATAACAGACTACCCAAGCGGCCTGTCCACTCTTGGAAGGTCTATTATTTCACTAAAATGTCCACTGTTGCAGATATTATTGCACTTAACAAATGGTGGCCTCTCTGTATGCTGGTATTGTGGAGTGTGTGTGTGTGTGTGTGTGTGTGTGTGTGTGTGTGTGTGTGTGTGTGTGTGTGTGTGTGTGTGTGTGTGTGTGTGTGTGTGTGTGTGTGTGTGTGTGTGTGTGTGTGTGTGTGTGTGTGTGTGTGTGTGTGTGTGCGTGTGCATGCGTGTGTGTGTGTGTGTGTGTGTGTGTGTGTGTGTGTGTGTGTGTGTGTGCGCGTGCGTGCATGCGTGCTTGGATGTTTGGATGTTTTGATAATAATAATATTATGCATTGTTCTAATATTCTGTCACCTTAATGATTAAATCATTTCTTTAAGTGAAAGTTTATTAACTGTTTAGCAAATTATTGTAAGACATGTCAAAATTATAAATAATGAAATATGTAGGACTGTATATTTTATGTTTAAACAAAAATAGCAATTACATAGAAAATTAGCTACTGTATTAATATAACTTCTATTGTGTTCTAATTTATTGATTTCTTTTTTACGTGAGGTTTTTTTCTTTTCTTTCTGATTATGATGCAAAAAAGAGAAAGGTGGTTTTAAGTATTTTTGTCATGGTCGTTATTTATTTTTATGTGCTGTTTCTTGTTTTAAAAGTGATGAAAAATTATTTTAGTGAATAAGACAAAAAGCCACATTACTTGCTTGGCTTAATAAAGCTTTCTTACATTCATATTTATCCTAAATCTGAAATACAGTGAATTGCTGAGTAGCTTGCCAGCAAGCAGAAATATGACACCAGATTAACTGAGCACTGATAGTCCACATAAAGAGGCGCATCTTTTTGGGCAAAGCAATTATATTTCTTGTATTATTTAAATATGTTTATGGCTGACCTACATGCTGCATTTGCTTTTCAGAGGGGATCACTTCATTAAGCAAATTTTGATGTCCTTTGAGCATTGTAATGTTCATCTGCATTACTGACCCCCCTTTCTGCTTTTTTCTTCCCCAACAGCTGTCAACCTCCCTTTGCTGGCTCCAATGTTTTCACTACAAGTTTCACCCTGACAGTTCCCTGGTGTTCCCTTTGCTGGGAGGGCTTCCTTTTTGGGAGGAATCCTGCTCCAGGCCATCTCTTTACCCATGCAGATTCCATGGGTTAGATTCCTTGCCAGTTAAGCAGGGGAGATCTGATGAGGGAGTTTTTCTGCTGACCTAATTCCCCACCTCCCTCACTATGCTGAGAGCAGAGGATATTCTGCAGACTGTGACAGACAATGAGAGGTTAGATGGGGTGTATAGCCCATCCCCATCCTTACAGGGCATACAACTACCCAGCTTACTCTGCCTCCCCCTAGCCTGATACCTATACTGTATGAGAGGACTTCCAGCACTATCATATCCCTCAAGGGCAGACACCCATCCTCCTTGTCACTTCATCAAGCACCAGAGCCACTAATTGAACTTAGGTTTCCTGGGCAATAGACAGGGCTTTATCACTCTGTGCTACTGCAAAGATTCATCACCTGGGCCATAGTCAGCACTTTATTCCTCCATGTTACTGTGATTCATCACCTGGGCCATAGTCAAAGCTTTATCCCTCCATGTTACTACAATGATCCATCATCTGGGCCATAGTCAGCATTTTATGCCTCTATGCCATGGCAATGATACACCTTTCAGCACTACTTTGATGCAATGTACTTTCATTCATTGTCTTTCAGCACATTTTGTCCAGGTTACTCATAGTTTAGCAATTTCACTGCAACTGTCTCCACTTTGTCTTCCAAATTTAAACTCATAGAGATTTATTTTCCAGTTTAAACTCACTCACATCAGACTTTTTTTTCCCACTTTAGACGTTAGGCACTTTCTGCTCTTTTGTACTCAACTCAGGCTCACTTTTTTGTCTCCACTTTGTCTTCCAAATTTAAACTCATAGAGATTTATTTTCCAGTTTAAACTCACTCACATCAGACTTTTTTTTCCCACTTTAGACGTTAGGCACTTTCTGCTCTTTTGTACTCAACTCAGGCTCACTTTTACAGCAATTCCCAGGTACATTTTACTTTTTCTTAATTCTTGACTTAGAGGCTGTCTTCAACAGTCATTCCCAAGAGGCCTAATGTTCATACCTTTCAAATGGATATCCTGCAGTACCTTCACTACAGTGTACTAATTACATTTCCTCTGACTCTGTGGGCTATTAACTGCAGGTTCCATTAGCTGTCAGCCTGCAGACTCCACCCTGCCTGATTTAGTTGCCTAGAAACATTCTACAAGCAGTTTAACCCATTCATATGTTCATAGGTTCATAGGTAGGTACTAGGCTATTGGCCCTAGGGCCTATATAAGCCTAGCCAAAGGGTACCCTGGATTTTGCCACCCAAGAAAATTATTTTCCTGTGCCCCTGTCAAGCAGAGCCACAGAAGTGATCCCCAGGGTGAATTTCCTATCTCCCATCCAATCATCAAGATTTTTCTTGAAGAGTGCTAATGAGGAGCTTTGTTTGATATAGATAGGTAGTTTGCTCCATTGTATGGGAAGTCTCTGAGATAGGAATCTGTCCCTCTAGCATATTCTGTTTATTGTGGTGACAAGGTTTAGGTCCCTAGAGCGTGTAGCTTGGAGGGATTGGGATTTCTTTACGTGGAGCATGTCCAACAGCTCTGGGTTTGACATAGCTTTGTATGTTAGGCAGAGATCGCCTCTAAGTAGGCGATATGTGACAGAGTAAAGCTGGAGTTTTTTGAGACGGTCTGCGACGGGCATCTGTTTGAGGCCAGTAATCCTCTTTGTGAGGTATTTCTGTGGCCTTTCCAGTTGTTGTAGATGTCTTGTGAGGTACATACCAAAAGGGGTGTTGTAGTCTATAATGGGTCTAATGAATGATGAGTAGAGGGGAACAATTACCTCTTTTTTCCTGGATGAGAAACCTTTTGTGATGAGGTGTGCCACGTAGAAGGAT